>NC_044555.1:114033513-114263314 GCF_007565055.1 Rhinopithecus roxellana | reverse complement strand
ATGAAAAATGATTCTATAGCTGAGGATGGAAACTGCAATATGGAACGAAAAGATAATAAGAGATATGCAAACTAAAACATTACATAGCCTGCAGTAGATTTTGACTGCTTATTTATGAAACCCTGCAAAGTGGGGTCTATAATGAAATTGCGGCTAGACCCTTAGCTGTAACATCTATCATGGAGGGTGATGGTATACAACTAAATGATAAATTGTTAAGGTCAAGGTACAATCAATATGTATACACTCGATATACAAATGTGTGACTTATGCACACCAAAAGCAATAGATACAAATGATGGGTTCAATCTTTTTTTTTCTCCCAGTGGAGACCATCTTTAAGATAAATGGTATGGATAACTTTATAACAGGTCACCCCTGATTTTATTTATGTAGCCTTAAAGGTAGCAGAAACAAATTACTTTTTTAAGGAAAACATTTGATTTTTTTTGTTTCAGCCATGATACATATGTCAATTTAGCATGTGGGGAACTTTGATAACTCATGATTACCCACAATTACATTATCAATTATTCTTTTCACATACTTTTCATAATGTTTCCATGCATTCTTCCCTCTTTACTGCACTCTCTTAGACTGTCATCAGTACTTTTAAGATTCGTATTCTAAATTATCTTCTCTATATTTAATCCCCCTTGATCCACATGGCACTCCTAAATGCACACCTTGTGGGAATCATTCCTTTGTTTCCAATGTGGTCACTTGCCTGTCTGATGGTAGAGCTTGGATAATAAGTTGTCCCAGGTAACACTCAAGCATTTAAATTGAAGTGTTTTATAGATAATGCATCCTCATTTGTTTTGAAACAAGATAGATATTGTAGGAATTTCAGAAAAGGCAGAAGAGATACCCAGTGTTGTGGGCGCTATTGAAAGGGAACTTAGGGCAAGTAAGTTTGTGTGCATGTAGACAATGGCCTAGATTACTAAATCTTTCTGTAGTCTAGAATATGTCAGCATGGTCCTTAACCTCAGAGATATCCCATTTATATCTCAGTTCTGTCATTTATTTTCTGGAGAACAAGCAAGTTTCTTAATCTCTCTAAGCCTCAATTCCTTTGTATAAATGTAAATAATAATCCCAACCTAATGGAGTTGTTGCACGGTTTAAAGGTAACTGAAACAACTCAAATGTCCACTGGCAGATGCATGGATAAAGATAAGGTGATATATATACTCAATGGAATACTCTTCAGCCTAAATCCTGTCATTTGTGACAACATGGATGAACCTAGAGAACATTATGCTAAGTGAAATAAGCCAAGTATGGAAGGACAAATACTTTATGGTTCCATTTATATGAGGTATCTATAAGAGTGAAATTCATGGAAGCAGAGAGTATATTAGTAGTGGCCAGGGGATGTGGGGTTGGCAAATGAGGAGGTGCTGTCAAAAGAGGGAAAACTCACTGTTTTCTCCACTCACATCACTTCTAAAACCACCTATAGGGGATTTTACTGACACCAACTAATTCTTCAATTCGCAGCAAACATTAACTCAGTATCCTATACTTTAACTCAATTCTGATGCTAACTATTTAGAGTCAGTGCAGACCCCACCAGTTAAGGGCTCCATTCCAAAAAACTAACCCCATTTCAGTTGCCAGTGGCAAGTCAGATCATCTCATAATACTCACTGAAACAGCTATAAATCAGGTGTTCCCACTAATCTCTCCTCAGTTTCCAAAATTTGCTAGAATAGCTCACAAAACTCAGGAAAACATTTTCTTACATTTACTGGTTTATCATAAAGGATACAACTCCGGAACAGTCTAATGGAAGAGATGAATAGGGCAAGGCAGCGGGGTTGGATGTGGGAACACCGCCCTCTCGCTACCTACATGTGTCCACCAACCCAGAAACTCTCCAAACCTCATATTTTAGGGTTTTTATGCAGGCTTCACCACATAGGCATCATGGATTTTTAACTCAATCTCCTCTACTCTGCCCTCCCTGGAGGATGGGGAATGGGCTGAAAATTCCATGTTCTAATCCTGCCTCGATTTACCTGGAAGACAGCCTCCATCCAGGAGGCGAGGCCACCATTAATTGTCTCATTAGAACAAAATATGCTTCTTTCATCAGGAAATCCAAGGGATTAGAAGCTCTATGTCAGGAACCAGAGTCAAAGATCAAGTATCAGTACAAAGATACTCTTAGCAACCCTATTACTATAGACATTACGTGGGTTTTAGGAGTTCTTTGTCAGGAATCAAGGGCAGAGACAGAAATATATTTTTATTATGTCACATTGTTCAATTCATATACCATTTCAGTTATTTTAGATTAATAATTTCCAGAGATCTGCTGTAAAACATAGTGCCTATAGTTAACAATATGGTATTGTACCCTTCACATTTTGTTGAGAGTTTAAATCTCACGTTAAGTGTTCTTACCTACCAAAAATAAAAACAAATACTAAAAGGGATACAGGAATCTTTGGGAGGTGTTAGATACAGCTATTACCTTGATCGTGTTGGTGGTTTCATGGGTATTTGCATATGCACAAACTCATCAGTAAGTATTAAATATGTATAGCTCTTTGTACATCAGTTATACCTTACTAAAGCTGGTAAAAATAAAATGTAAAGTAAAACAGACAAACGGTTTACAAGTCACTTAAACTTGGGCATGAAAACGTCTCTGAACATAAGTCGACTGATCTGGAAATTTCTGTTATCAATATCTACATTAATATATTATTATAAGTGATTAGATTTGTGTCCTTTCAGGTGCTAAAAATGCTTAAATATGATACTTGCACAATTCAAAAAATACTTTCTGAGCACCTGCCACAGGTTCATATAAAACATTTGACAGAGGACCTTGCCCAAGGTCGATGCTCAAGGGATGTTAGCTCTATGACCATGATTATTTTAAGGATACACTGCAGCTCTGCTTCCTTAAACACTGACATGTGGTTAAAATACCAAAGAGTCGCTTTTTATTAGCAGGCCTCATGGAGCTCACCTGTTTAACAGCTTCCTATGGGAATTAATGTGCTTCTGAGAAGTTGCTTACAAAAGAAAAGGACTTAATTTTAGAAGTTATTTTGTGGTAAGATAGTTAATAGGACGTTGAGGGAATATTATTTTCACTTTATGTAATCTATTATAAGTTTACACAGGTTATTGAGTCTTCAGAAAATTTTTGTTTGCACCAAATCCATGCCCAAGTGAAGCTGATGTTTTCTTAGTGACTTGAAGTGTCAATATATGACATATATTCATTACGTGCATCTCTTACTTTTCCAAGATTGGCACCTATTTTTAATAAGCCTTTAGACTAAAAGACATGCAGCTTTTAAAATAAACCTTCCCCATATGGCCATGTGTTTCTAAACTGAAAAGAAATTTAGAGAGAAAGACAGATAGAATGTTCTCCTTTTTGTTTAAAACACCAGTCTTCCTAAAGAGCATTGGAGCCTTCAGCAAACCCTGTCTGTCAGAATAATGCATTTATTACAAGCCAGAGAAATACTTGCTCTGCTGGGGTTTGGTGTCTTAGGTGTACCGTTTTGCCATTACCACAACTTAATAAAACCATTTTTGAAACTTTTAATTTTTTCAAATCCAGCAATACAAACCCCACTGCTTTCATCTTGGTTTACAAGTATCAGTTTTCACTGATTAAAGTTTGTGGATTAGAGAATCAGCTGATTCCCTCTGCTACTGAGTGACCACCTAGGCTGCTTCTCTCTACCCGTCTCTGTGTGCTTTACAGACAAACATGCAAATATGAGCTGAAGAACAATAAAATCAGAAAAGGGAAACCATTTAACCAAAAAGGTATTTAATGTATTCCAAAATCAGAATTAAGTAATTTCTGGATGAACTTCTCTTTAGCAACACTCATAGCAAACTTTTCAGGACAGTCTATCTGTCAATCTATATATCTACTTATTATCTATCTATTCATTTTCACTTAAATGCTCTAAAAAATAGGAACAGAGAAAAGATTGTTGAACCTCAAGTAACTTAATTAGTAAGATGTCACTTTCCTTTAGCAAATTTAAGTGTTTAGATTACTATTCATTTTAGATGCTGGTGGAAAATCTGGGTCTCCCATACTTATGAGCAGCTATCAGTTGGGAATTCCCGTGAACTCCTCCTTGGGTTTAATAATTTCCTAGAATGACTCAAAAAACTCAAGAAAACATTTGCTTACATTTACTGATTTATTATAGAGGATGTAACTCAGGAGCAGCCTCATGGAAAACATGGATAGGACAAGGAATGGGCACAGACTCAGAGAGCTTCCATGACCTGTCTAGGCACATCACCATCCAAGTACCTTCATGTGTTCACCAATCTAGAAGCTCTCCGAATCCCGTGTTTTAGAGATTTTAATGCAGCTTTCATGACGTAGGAACAAACAGTTTACATATATATGAACAATCAGTGTGTGTGTGTGTGTGTGTGTGTGTGTGTGTGTGTATTATAATATATATATAGAGAGAGAGAGAGAGAGAGAGAGAGAGAGAGAGAGAGAGAGAGAGAGCGCACGACAGAACCTGGCTCTGTCTCCCAGGCTGGAGTGAAGCGGTGCCACCTTGTCACACTGCAACCTCTGCCTCCGGGCTCAAGTCATCCTCCAGCCTCAGCCTCCTGAGTAGCTGGGACTACAGGAGTGAGCCACTATGCCTGGCTAATTTTTGTATTTTTTATAGAGATGAGGTTTCCCATATTGGCCAGATTGGTCTTAAACTCCCACGCTCAAGCGATCCGCCGTCTCAGCCTCCGAAAGTGTTGGGATTACAGGGGTGAGCCACCGCAGTCAGTTTTCAATTCAGTCTCCTCTAACTCTCCCCTCCCTGGAGGATGTAGGAACAAGAGGTAGATGGAAGGAATGCTAAAACAGAAGCAAGGCAAAAGACTGCGTACAAGATATCAACTAACCACATAAAATTTATTGAGCGCTTGGACTGTCTGAGAGGTGGTCTCCCTCAGAATATCATTTCCTGATGCATTTTGGCTTATGACTTTCATAATATACAATCTTATGCACTCTTAGAAACTTTTTACATTTTTCCCCCCATGTTTTTTTGTAGCATATGTTAAAAAGTTAATTTAAGCCAATATATTTATTGTACATCAACATGTTATTAAAATTATATAATACCACTAATTTAATGACATATATACTATCCATAATATATATAAATGTAGATTCTATTTTACACTCTACAGGTATTATTTGTCTAAAGAATCATTAAAGTTAGATATTATATCATATTTGACTTTGGTACCAAATGTATGCCAAAATTCCTAGAATGGAAGCCAGTAGTTTCTTCCAATTGTGAGGTATAATATGTAACTTTTCCCATTGATTGTGTCATAATAGATTCAATAATATTAGATATCAGGTTAAACTATCCTACATTTTTTTTTTTTTTTGCATCTATTGAGATTATCCTCTGGTCTCCTATAGTCCATTAGCATAGCGAATTCCATCTATTACTGATTTCCTGTCCCTGAATCTTCTTTGTATTTCTGTCATCATAAACTCTATTTGATAATGTCGTGTTACTGTTCAATACTCTGTTGGATGTGGTTAAGCTAACGTTTTATTTAGGTTTCCATCATATCTTATAACATCCTTGGCCAATTCAAGGTTATCCTAGTCCCATAAATGAGTCAGAATTTATTATCTCATTTTCTGTTGTCTCTAAAACTTTGTATAAAAATAAATGATCTGTTTCTTACAATTTAGTGGAACTTATGTATAACCTCTACAGGCCTTGGACTTTGGCTTAAGACAATGGTTCCCAAAGGAGAAGGTACATAGTTTTGCCTCCCAAGGGACATTTGGCAGTGTCTGGTTGTCACCACTGGTGAGTGGGGTTGCTAGCACGTGTGACCAGGAATGCTGTTCAACATCTACAAAGTATAGGATAGCCCCACCCCCACAAGGAAGTATCTAGCCCAAAATGTCAAATGGATAATGTTAGAGAAATCCTAGGTTAAAGGAAGAAGGAAGAAATTTGTTACTGTAATTTCAGTTTACTTATGGTTTTTGTCTACCTAAGATTTTTACTCTTTTTTTTTTTTTTTACCAATTTACTACTTAAAATATTTTAATAATTTCATTATTTTTTCCAGTGTTTGACAGGTACTTGTTCTAAATATTCTCTAAGCATTTTTAATCTCACATATTTGTAGATAATTTACCATTTTCATTACAAATTGTATTTACACCTGACAACTTTTTTCTTGAATCAGTCTTGTAACAGCGTGTTTATCTATTTTGTACTTTCAAAAGATCGGGTTATATCTTTGTTAATCATCTCTATTGTTTCAGAGTTTTACCTTTTTTTTTCTAGTGATTTCTGTCATTATCTTATTTTCCCTCCTTTCTTCTATTTAGGTTCATTGTATTCTCATTTCCTCTCCTCTTACGCAAATGTTTTTTTTTCCTGTACGAATCCATTTGTTTGAAATTCTAGAAAGGTCAAAACTACAGTGATAGAAAGCAATTAGTGATTTTCAGCAGACGAGGAATGCGCAGAGGGTTTAGACTGCAAAAAAGACATAAAGGAACTTTTTGTGATGATGGAAATACTCCAAATCATCTATGTGGTTACAGTTTTTGACTTTTCCGTTTTTATTGAAATTCATTAAGTTTTGCATTTAAACGTGGTGAACTTTATTATATGTAAATTATACTTCAAGAAGCTGATTTAAAAAGAGAGCAAAAGCCAGACTTTATGTGCCTCCTGCTGAAGAAACTCAAAACCACCCATACTCTTGCTAAACTGCTGTATATGAATATGATCCAAGTCTCTGTATACAGCTATAAATTTGAAGGAAATATAGAGAATGAGGGAGTATGCTAAACTCTACCAAGAGTATTAAATGAGCAAGATACAGATTATGAGAAACTCTACAGGTCAAATGGCTAGAATTATTTAATAAACACTTTTTAAGAATTTAAAAGACATATTAAATTGAAGAAGTAGACATAATTAATCCAAAGTGTCTAGGAATTCACACTTGTGAGATAAAAATAAACAAAATAGGAAGTGATGATTATAGAAGTCAGAATTCTGGTTTTTTGGAAGAGAAGGAGAGGCTCTAATTGAAATGGGCCATTTGGAGGGTCCTCCAGGGGTAGCTGGAAAGTTCTAGTTATTCCCCTTTATTAACGTTAAAATGATGTGTATCTCACATCAATTTAATAAGCTAGAGATTTTCTAAGTGTGGTATCAGATAAACAACATCTACATTCCCTGAGAAATTGTTAGAAATGTACATTTTCAGACCCCATCCCAGGCTTCTGAATCAGAACTCTCAGGATGGTGCCCGAGAATCTGCCTTTTAACAAGCTCTCCCGGTGATTCAGATGCACTCTAACGTTTGTCAACCACTGTACTAAGCCATACATTTGTTCTATGTGGTTTGCTGATTCTGTGTTTTATTTTACAAAAAGCAGATTTTTTTTTTTTTTTTTTTTTTTTTGAGACGGAGTCTCGCTCTGTCGCCCAGACTGGAGTGCGGTGGCCGGATCTCAGCTCACTGCAAGCTCCGCCTCCCGGGTTTACGCCATTCTCCTGCCTCAGCCTCCCGAGTAGCTGGGACTACAGGCGCCTGCCACCTCGCCCGGCTAGATTTTTTTTGTATTTTTTAGTAGAGACGGGGTTTCACCATGTTAGCCAGTATGGTCTCGATCTCCTGACCTCGTGATCCGCCCGTCTCGGCCTCCCAAAGTGCTGGGATTACAGGCTTGAGCCACCGCGCCCGGCCAAAAAGCAGATTTTTTTTTAAGTTGCAGAGAAATGTTTTTCTAAAAAGGCAATGGGAACCTCTATTTATATATGTATATTTAAGTGTTAAATAAAACTAAATTTGGCCAGAAAAAGCCTCTGTACTTGCGTAATTGAGTTCTTACATATGAACCTCAATCTAACTTAGTATGTAAACAAACTGAATACCTAACTTAGGCGAATGCTTCTGTAACAATTGCTGAGTCTCAACCAATAACAGCAGCCATACAGCAGGCACTCATAGGTGGCCAACTATTCAAACATTGCTCAAATGAGGCGAAACCCTGGGCTGTAACCAATCCAGCTGTTTCTGTACCTCATTTCTGTTTTCTGTATGTCACTTTGCTTTTTCTGGTCATAATTGTTATCCAACTATGTGGCGACCTCAGAGTCTCTCTGAATCTGTTCTGATTCTGGGGGCAGCCCCATTGACAGATTGTTTTTCTTCTTCTTTATTGTTCAATTAAACTCTGTTAAATTTATTTAAAATTTTTTAAACACATTTTTCGTATTTATATAATAAAATGTGGAAGGGCATACATCAAACCCTTAGCATTGATTAACTCAAGGAAGTGGAATGAAAAGGAATAATTTAGTTTTTAAAAATATCTTTGTATTATGGACTTGTTAATTGAGATGAATATTGAGTTTTGTGTTAAAAAACAGGAAAACTAAAACATTGACTGAGGCTTTTCTAAATTGTGGTGCCTCAAATACTTGTGTCCCACCAGATGATAATAGTTCTCTGGTTAAAATGTTTAGTAGTCAAATAAATATATAAAAAACAGACGAAGGGTACAGGTGACAGTGCAAGAAATAATCCAGTAAGTGACACTGCCAGATACACACCTACACTGACACATACAAAGATACACTCATAGCTATTTTGTAGAGTAGCAGAGCTTTACTAAACTCTGTTTGACCCAGTGCAGTCACTTCTCCATTCGGTGACTGAAAAGCCTAAAAATAAGTATCAGACTAAAATTGTAGGTTCTCTTTGTTCAGGCTATTCAAGTGGATTTCCTATATAAAGGTTGTAACAGAGGTACAAAGTTTTTTAATGAAGTGTTTATAATTCATATTCATCCCAGTGTTGTTCTTCCTTCAAAAATAAATATTAATAAAAGAAAAAATTCAGATAATAGGGTCTGAATTATAAGAAGTTGTTGAATAGAATCCTGTTAGTAAGTTTTGACTTATTTTTGGCTTTTTGATACAGTAATTTTTTAATAAAAACCACGCCCTGTACCTTCTTCAGTAGACAGTATCAGCAATAGTATGTGTAGATTTACAGTTTATAAAAATTTTTCAAATATGTTACCTTATTGGCTCCTGCCAGCAAATCCGTGTGGTAGTATGATATTAACACACCCTTCATGATGTGAATCACACACCTAACACTGTTCTCAGTGGTTTACATACATCAGCCCATACATCAACCCATGCCTTTACAACAGTGCTCTGAGGTGTTGGTATATTATTGTACTTATTTTACACATGAAGAAACTGAGTTACAGAGAATTCAGCCATCTTGCCTAATATCACTGAGCAAATGAGTCGGGCAAGGGGTGGATTAAGTCCTGGCTTCTGGCTTCTGGCTTCTGGCTTCAAAGTCTGTGCTGCATTATTTGCTCAATGCCCTCTCTGAAGTGTCATTTCTTGAAATAATGACACTGTGTTTTCACAGGACTGCTGTCACAGTAATGACAAAACAGCACCGGGGACACTATCTGCCTTATGCACATGGACTTGGGATATGTTTAGTGAGAACACATGTTTTGCTGTTACTCCTAACAGCAGGTCGGATTTTTGTTGTGCAGAACCTAGAGCTTGAGGCTTAAAGAAGTTCATGCCTTGGGTTGCCATATTACCAATCAATGAAAAAGTTATCTACTGAAATGCGTTAGTTAGAAAATAGTACATTTGAACTGCAGCTGATAGAATCAAAGATGCATAAACAAAAAGATCTTGCAGCAAAGATGCATAAAGACAAAATGTGTAATCTTCTCAACCACGCAAACTTCATTTCTACTCCACTGAGGTGAACAGTTTTAATACTTGACACAAGGCTTTCCCTAATCATCATCTTCTTCCAGGACAATACTGAAACACAAATGAAGGCTCAAACGTCTTGGAAGAAGGCTTGGTCGTCATTGGATGTACAGAAATGGGGCTATTTTACGTGGATTCCTCTTCAACCTGCTGGTCTAACTGAATAGTAAGTCGTGGAGAATGTTTTGTGGCCATAGATGACTGGGTGTCATGTCTTAAAATCTAATTCTGTAATCCATTTTGAAAGCCTTTTGGGTCTGGGTAAAGAAATGCTCTAACAAATTATTGTTCCTCACAAATCCAAATTAATTACCTTAGTTATTTCTGCTCCATCGTGTGTTGCAAAGACTGCGAGGGGTTCATTGTTATTGCCATGTAATTCCAGTGGATCCATTAAGGTGTAATTCTTCCTTGCCCCTCCCCAAGCTATTCTTACTTGTCTTGTGGATGGCCTAAAATCTCCTTGTCAAACTTCCCTCAAAAGAGTTCCACCGGGACTACAGAACATTATTTTGCAACTCAAAAATAAATTTTTAAAAAGTCAACATCTTTCTAGTTTTAGGTTTTCCTTTTAGGAAAATTCCTGGAATAAATATCCATTTCCTCATGTCTTCTTTTAGATTCTAGAGTAAAGTTTAATTTTTTCTTATATATTATTCATCAACAAATGTCACTGAATAGTTCATTCTAGGCATTTTGATTTCATCACTGTCACAAATTGCTTTTTTTTTTTTTATTTGATTTTCTGATGGATTTTGCTGGTCTACAAGTACTATTTTTTTATACAGCTTACATATTTATTTCACTTAACAAACATATAACATTTATTTTTTGTCAGACATGTTATATATTTTGGCAAACACTATATTAAAATGTTTTCTATTTATTTACTGTGGTATCCTCAGGATCAAAAACAGATAATGCCATCTGTGTATTTGTTGCAGTGTAACTTTAAAAGCACATCGTATTCTTTAAGTGCTGGACATTTTCATTTAGAACAAGGAGGCTTCTTGCTTTGTGGACCTTTCCTCCCTGGACAGTGACCTGATTAACTCTGTGATGTCATCTGGACCTTCAGGTAACCAGTCACATATGATTTTGCTGCCCAGGTTTGTGCTGGCAGCCACATGAAAGCCACACTCTTAGGATAGTTTTGGTAGACTGCTTGGCAATATAATCACAAGGGTTAAACCCAGTTAGTCAGCAGGTTGACTCACAGTCCCCATCCTGATAGTTCTGGAGACTCCAAACAGGAAGTCTAGTTATCATCAGCGAATGCATTTTTTGAGACATGGAGTTAAAGTGACAACTATCCTTAACTTTGTGTGCTGACTTTACGGTTTCCTGGTTTCCTCATTCGATCTGTGCTGCATCTCAGTGAATTCGTAGTAATAATTACATCAGCATCAAAGGCTTGCTGGGAAGATGAGATGAGGAAGTCCTTGGATAATCAATCACCTAGTGCTGTGCCATCCTCCAGGGGGCAGAGATAACTGCCCACAGAGCTCCATCTCATAGCACTTGGCTGCAACTCTTGCTTAATGCTTTTGTACTTTGAACACTGAAGAGAAGCATTCTTCCCTAACTTAAAGCTGCTTTGTAGAAATACGTGTCGAAGTGTTAGCGGTTTCATAAAGTTCTAAATGAAATTGTTTAAGTTATTCTACCATATCATCTGGTGGCATGGTGTGTAAAGTGACACTGTGCTGTGACATCTCCCCAGCATTTCCTTCATTAACATGGTTCAGTGGACCCAACTGTCAGTGTGTGAGCCCGGACCACACTGGCTAATTATTCTGACCATAAAATGCCAATTAGTGCCTGGTATCCTTCATTAGTCTCACTTTTTAAAATTTTATTATAATATGTACCTGGGTATACTCCTGGATGAATTTAACATCACTTTGTTAAATTCGTGTAATAAAAAAACTTAGCAAGGATTTTTTAAATGCAGTTACCATAAAACACATTGAATTTGGGGAACAAAAACTCATTACAAATACCAAATGTTCCCTTTCAGTAATATGAGTATTTACATATACTCATTCAACTTTCTTTTCCTATGCCTTAAGGAAATATTTGTGATTTCTCCTTATATATGTTGAATGATTCTTGATATGTTTGTTTATTCCTGTGCATTTTTGTTCTTTTTCATGAATGACTTGACCACATTTTCTAAAATCACTGCTTGTCTTTAGGAAATGTATGCATGTATATATAAGTATAGATATAGATTATTTATCTATTTATTTATACTCACCAGAATAAACTGTTTTAGTGGTTTTTGTAGTTTTAAATTTATTAACTTTGGATTTTTAAGAAGATAAATCGAGTGAATACCATACATTTAACAATTTAAAAAAGATTTTGTAAAAAGCACTCACCACATCCTCATATATGTTTCACACACATGGCCATATAGCATGAGTCAGAGAGCATTCTTTTTGTTTTTGGTGGTTGGGGGTGGGAGGAATTTCCTAAATGAAATCCCAAATGCCCTGAGATATTTTGGTTATAGCAAATGCCAATAGTGCTTGCAAGGGGCTAAAATCATAGCAATTAGAGAAGTTCCCTGCACTCACTCACACAGTGGAAAGTATTTGGACATTAGAGAGCAAAGCAACATGTTACCAGGAGATGTGGGCTGTAGAGTTGGAATCATGTTTTGTAACATAACATCTTAGCATGCAGGGTTAATTTGCAGTTGATCAGAGTATTTTCGAGTGGATTCACGCTTGACCTGTGTGACTACTTGGAAAGGGAGATGGAGCAATTATTACATCTGCCACATGGGCTGCTGTGAAGATTTGAGGAGAGAATCTTCATGTGGCCACAGTTCAGTACCTGACCTGGACAAAATGCTCAATAAATCCTTACTATTGCAATTGTTCTCACTAGAAGATATCATTTTCTTCCTGAATATGTGAAAAATTGAAGTGAAGAGTAGTAGACCAAATAAAAGATGAGCATTTCCTTGAAGTTTTAGAAATAAAATATATTGATTAGAGGAGTTATGCATGTTCAAGTGACTGGAGGAAGGAAAGCAAAGATATTTCAAGAGACAAAGAGAGTTCTATAGATGTCTATTAGGTCTGCTTGCTGCAGAGATGAGTTCAAGTCCTGGATATCCTTGTTAACTTTCTGTCTCATTGATCTGTCTAATGTTGACAGTGGGGTATTGAAGTCTCCCATTATTATTGTATGGGAGTCTAAGTCTCTTTGTAAGTCTCTAAGGACTTGCTTTATGAATCTGGGTGCTCCTGTATTGGGTGCATATATATTTAGGATAAAAAAAAAAAAGAGAGACAAAGAGAATCCCTGGAACCAGTTCTCCCCCACCCCCCACCCCCACTTACCCTTAAGGTATCCATTGTTAGCAGCCCTGATAAGATAAATAGATACAAAGCCACTTAAATATGTCCATATGCACACCCACATCCCCTAATTCTGCCACCTGGCCAACTGCACTGCTCCAGCTATACTCTCCAGGGCAAGGCGCATGTTTACCCACACTTCTGCACACTCAGCTCAGGCAGAGCAATCCCTCTTTCTATATACAGGTAACCTTTCAAAATTATTTCCTTTTTGAAAACAGCCAGAATGCTATGCGTTTTAATTTTTTTTTTTTTTTGAGACAGAGTCTCGCTCTGTTGCCCAAGCTGGAGTGCAGTGGCCGGATCTCAGCTCACTGCAAGCTCCGCCTCCGGGTTTACGCCATTCTCCTGCCTCAGCCTCCCGAGTAGCTGGGACTACAGGTGCCCGCCACCTCGCCCGGCTAGTTTTTTGTATTTTTTAGTAGAGACGGGGTTTCACCGGGTTAGCCAGGATGGTCCCGATCTCCTGACCTCGTGATCCGCTCATCTTGGCCTCCCAAAGTGCTGGGATTACAGGCTTGAGCCACCACACCCGGCCTCATTCCAAGTTTTTTTCAACCTTATTCTGAGAAGTAGGCCCGCAGGTAATATTTTGCAAGGCCTTGAATGCAAACTAATTAGTGATGCCCTAGTACCCACATGAAAGCTCACTAGAAACAAGTTGTAAAGCATCACTAGCCAAAAGAAACACAATGTTAGCAACATATGTAATTTTAAATTTTCTAGTAGCCATATTTTAAAAATAAAAAAGATGTGGAAATATTAGTAATATGTTTTATTCACTTAGATGCGTGAAAATGGTATAATTTCAACAGGTAATCAATGTAACAAACATGTTAATGAGATAGTTCACTGTATTTTTTCATACCAAATGCCCAGAAAGTTGTGTGTATCTTACACCTGAAGCACATCTTCATTTGGACAAAGCACATTTTAAGTGCTGATAGATATATGTGACTAATAGCTATCATACTGGACAACATGGTGATATTATGGTAGTGGTTAAGTCTAGCTAATGTATTGGGTTGTTCATAATGTTCATATTCTGAGAGCCAGGTATGTAAGATCTCAAGAACTAAACTAACTTTAATTAAATAATTTGTTTTGTTAGATGCGTGACAGCACATTAAAATATGTAATTGCTTCTGTTTCTGCGTTTTGTTCAGTTTACAGGAGTACTTCCGTCTGTTGCTCATTTAATCGTGTTGATGGATTTTTGAGGCAAAAGTAATAATATTACCTGTCATTAGTTCATTATGCAGATTAAATGAGTAGAATTAAATAAAAGCTATTAGTGCACTGCCTGAAATGTCAGTGAAAACTCAGGAAATGTTAGGAATTGTCATTATCATGATTGTCGTTACCAGTCATAATGGCATGAATTTTCCCTTATTTATAGCTTGGAAGCTTGAAACTTGCAGACATTGTTAAATGTCACAGGACACATAAGTGGTAGGAGGTAAGTTCACTTTTAAAAATCTGTGTGAAAAGTTTAGTGAAAGATACGACTTGCTTATTCTAATATTTGAGACAATGCTCAACTATATAAAGAGCAAAGCTTGTAGTCCATCCCCATACCCTGACTCAACCATTACAAAAACCCCCCACTTGTCCCTCCACACTGTTGTCTTTGCTCACACAATCATCTACTAACTCCCATATGCACACAGAAGGCTTTTTTCCCCTTATTTTGTTTGTGCACAGATGAGCTCATTATACAAAAGCAGTTTTCTGCATTTTGTTTTTTGAGATAGGGTCTGATTCCCATCACCCAGGCTGCAGTGCAGTGGCATGATCATAACTCACTGCAGCCTCAACTTCCTGGGTTCACGTGATCCTCCCACCTAGGCCTCCAAGTATCTGGGACTAGAGGTGCATATCATCACGCCCAACTAACTTTTTGGTATTTGTAGTAGAGATGTGGTTTTGCCATGTTTTCCAGGATGGTCTTAAATTCCTTGGCTCATGCACTCTGTCCACCTTGGCCTCCCAAAGTGCTGGGATTCCAGACATAAGCCACTGCACGTGGTCTGCAATGTTTTTGTTTTTTGTTTATTTTATTTTATTTTTTTTTTTTTTTGCTTAAAAAAGATAATATAGTTTTCTTTCCAGATCAGTGGGGGAGATTTTATGGTTTGCATTTTATACATCAACTCTCTAACCCATATGGAATGTATTTTGGTAAATGCTAGAGAGGTGAGGTTTTTAACTTTACTTTTTTTTGTAATATGAAATTTGTCCTGGCAACATTTGAGTTTTCAGTTTTGTTACAATGATCCTAAGGTCACTTCTTAAACCAGATGTTCAGTTGTTTTAATTATTTAGCTATACAGTGCTACTTGGTACTCATTCGACAAATATTTATTGGTGTCAAGAATCTGTCATCATTAAGCAAAAAAATAATAATAATATTCATCATCATGGAACTTGCATTCTAAGCGCTGGGAGAGGGCAGAGATGTAAGTACTGTTGGGAAGCGATAAAATATGAAGGTTGAGGGGGAAAATACACATCCAGGTTAAAGGGGCTCTGTAGTTCTGGTGTGGGGACTGGTTGCAAAAACTAAAGTGGTCAAGGTCTTCAATGAGAAGTTGTTTTCTGAAGAAACTGCTAGAACATATGAAGGATGTGAGAAAGGCATCATAGAAACTAACATAGAAGAACAGGCCTAAGGAACATCCTGTGAAAATGCCCTAATATAGAAGAGTGGCTGGTCAGTTCTAGGAACATCAGGGAAGCCAGTGTGGCTAGAGCACTTTGACCCAGGAAGAGTCTTTAGGGATGAAATCAGAGAGAGAAAAGAACACTGGTTAATGTAGGGCCTTGGAAGTTATTACAGTGACTGGCTTTTAATCCAAGATCAATAGGGGAGCTACTGAGGTTTGGCACCACAGTGTATGTCATTTTCTGACTTACCAGTTGAAATGGTTATTTTGAATATATTTTTAGAAACTATGCCTATAGGATTTCCTGATGAATAAGATGTCCATTTACTGAAATGAGGAGATTTCCAGTTAAAGAAAAATGTGGTATTGGTTAGATCAGTTAAACTTGATATTATGGTTAGACATACAAATAAATGGAGATGCTGAGTAGGCAATTATGTTCTCTGGAGGTCAGAAAGGAGGTCTAATCTGGAAATATAAACTTAGATGTTATTAGTATACAGATTGTATATAACACCATTAGACTGGAAATATTCATTCAGGGAGTATGTGCATATACAGAAAGCAATGTGGAACCTAGACACAAGGAAGAGAAGAACCAGCTAAAGAGACTGCGTAGGAACCAGTGACTTAAGCAGAAAACTCAGAAAATTGTGCCTAGGTGGCCGATATGGTTTGGATCTGTGTCCCCACCCAAATCTCAAGTTGAACTGTAGTCTCCAATATTGGAGGTGGGACCTGGTGGGAGGTGGTTGGATCATGGGGGTGGAATTCTCATGAATGTTTAGCACCATTCCCTTAGTGCTGTTCTTGTGATAGTGACTGAGTTCTCACGATATCTGGTTGTTAAAAAGTGTGCAGCACCTCCCTTTTTGCTTTCTTTTGGTCCTGCCCCTGACATGTAAGATGACTCTCGTGCTTTGCCTCCTGCCATGAATAAAAGTTCCCTGAGGCCTTGCCAGAAGCAGATGCTACCATGCCTCCTGTACAGCTTGCAGAACTATGAGCCAATTAAACCTCTTTTCTTTATAAATTACACAAGGTTAAGTTGTTTCTTTATAGTAGTGTGAGAATGGACTAATATATTCCCTGAGGCCAACTGAATAAAGTGTTAACAGGAGGAGAGAGTAACCTACTGTGCCAAAGCTTACTTATTATGACACATAAAGCATAAGCAACCAAAGAAATAAGTAGATAAATTGGACTTCATCAAAATTAAGATATTCTGTGGTTCAAAGGCACTATACAAAAGTGAAAAGATAACCCATAGAAAAAGAAAAAATATTGCAAATAATTTATCTGATAAGGACCTATTATCCAGATTATATAAAGAGCCTTTGCAACTTGACAGTAGAGAAAACAACTCATTTAAAAAAAATAATAAGAAAAGTACTTGAATAGCCATTTCTCCAAATAGGCAATAAGTACACGAAATGACGCTCGACATAATAGGTGTTAGGATGCAAACCACAATGAATTATCATTTCACACCCAAGAGAATGGCTAAAACATTCAAACAAACTAACAAATACCAGACAACAGTAATTCTTTGAGAAGACATGAAGGAAATGATGCCGGTGGGAATGTAAAATATTACAGCCACTTATAAACAAAGTCTCATAGTTCTTAAAAATGTTAAACATGGAGTTACCATCTGGCTAGCAATTCTACCTAGATATATACCCAAAAGAAGAAAAAATATAGGAGCAAACAAAAACTTGTGCATAAGTATATATGGGGGCACTACTCATAATAGCCAAAAAGTGGGAATAATGTACATGATCATGAACATACGAGTGAAAAAACAAAATATGACATATTCATACAAGGAAATAGTATCCAGCTATTAGAAGGAATGAAATATTGACACATGATACAGCAACAAAATGTGAAAATATTATGGTAACTGAAAGCAGACACAAAAAGTGCATGCATATATAGCATTATTTCTTTTATATAACAGTGTCCATTACAAACAAACACATAGAGATACAAAGTAGAATAGTGGTTGCTAGGTTCTAGGGGAGAGGGGATTGAGAGTGAGTGCTAATGGTACAGGGTTTCTTTTAGGGTTGACTAAATATCCTGAAATGAGATAGTGGTAATGATTGCACCACCCTGTAAACAAACTCAAAACCACTGAAGTGTAAACTTTAAGGGGTAGATTTTAGGGTAGTTAAATCTGTTTTATTTATTTCACTTTTATATTAAGCTCAGGGGTACATGTGCCATTTTGTTTTATGGACAAACTTATGCTCCAGGAGTTGCAAGCCCCCAAGGGCATAGGGGGCTGGTGGTAGACAGCCTGGAGTTCCAATGTAGAGAGTCTTGGAATGCCATGCCAGAAAGTTCAGATTTCACTTTATCTGTAGTACCAGATGATTGCAAGGGTAAATGTGAGTTGTAAGAGCCTGAAACACTGGCTGCAGCAATGAAAACAAAAACCATTGTCAAGATTCCAAAGATAGCTTAATGGCAGAATGGCTGACTTTCATTACATTTTTTAGAGAGAGGAAGAGATCGAAGACTCTGAGGTTTCAGTTTTGGTAAAGAGATTCACCAAATTCTGTTTTATTCAGTTTATCCACCACTTGCTGGGCACCTCCGTGTTGTGGCAGCAGACGACAGGGAAGTTTGTTTTCACAAAGACATCCCTAGTACTAGAAGGCTAAAGGTAAATGTTTTGATAAGGTACTTCCTCTAATTAATGTAACTCTATAGTTTAATAAAATACTCCACAGTTTATCTTACCCGACTTTCTGACCTTAAAAACCTTAAAAAGAGAGTTTCTTTTCTTTCTTTTTTTTTTTTAGACAGAGGCTCACTCTTTCTCCAGGCTGGAGTGCAGTGGCGTGATCTCGGCGCACTGCAACCTCTGCCTCCTGGGTTCAAGCAATTCTCCTGCCTCAGCCTCCTGAGTAGCTGGGGCTACAGGTGTGTGCCACCATGCCCAGTTAATTTTTGTATTTTTAGTAGAGATGGGGTTTCACCATGTTGGCCAGGATGGTCTCGATCTCCTGACCTCATGATCCACCCGCCTCAGCCTCCCAAAGTGTTGGGATTATGATTTCTTATCCTCAATGAAATCAAGGATTCTTTCAACGGATATTTGGAATTACAAACTATTAATGTTGCTTCCCACCACACACACACACATTTCACACTTTGACACCTCCATTAATTTGAAGAAATGATTGATACCAATTCAAATCCTTAGGCTGGCTGTACCTGCCTTTTAAAATATGTTTTTTTTGTGGTACATATTCAAAATATGTTGTTGGGTTTTTCAGTCTCTGAAAACCATGAAGCAAAAAACTTGGGCTGAGGAGAAGAGTGGGAGGAGGCAAGGCTACTGCAATGGAGTGGACGTTTGCTGAGCATTTTCCCATGGCCCTTGTTTCCATGGAAACAATTACCCTTGTCTGTACCATTTATAAATGTTTAGAATAACCTCTTCTGTACTTCCGATCTCAAGGAAAGCCTCCTATAAAACTTGGAATCATCAGCGGGAAACAAAGTTTCACCATGTTGGACAGGATGGTCTTGATCTCTTGACCTCATGATCTGCCCGCCTCGGCCTCCCAAAGTGCTGGGATTACAGGCATGAGCCACCACACCCAGCCTAAGAAAGCCTTCTATGACACTTGGAATCATCAGCAAGAAACTATCTTAACACATTAGAAATCTGTAATGAAAGTGGACTAATATTTTGGTCTTCAGAGAATGCTAAATGAAGTAAATGGTGACCATCTGGTTATCATTTGTAAATTTTAGTGAATCTTGTAGGATGAAAGTTTATCCCTGGCCATGGATTACATACTTTTAACATTTATTGACTGCTTACTATATTTCAGGAACCATGATACAAGGTTTTGTTTCATATCTTATTCGATGCTCAGAACAGCTCAGTGTGGTGGTATAGTTATTCTCATCTCCGTTTTACTGATGAGAAACTGGGGCTAAAGACATGAAGTGACTTGCACAATGCCAGCCTGACTCTACTGTTGTTTTTTTTTTTTTTTTTTTTTTTTTTGAGACAGAGTCTGGCTGTGTCGCCCAGGCTGGAGTGCAGTGGTGCAATCTCGGGTCATTGCAACCTCCACCTCCTGGGTTCAAGTGATTCTCCTGCCTCAGCCTCCTAAGTAGCTGGGATTACAGGTGCGCACAACCACACCAGACTAATTTTTGTGTTTTTAGTAGAGATGGGGTTTCACCATGTTGGTCAGGCTGGTCTCAAACTCCTGAGCTCCTGATTTGCCCGCTCAGCCTCCCAAAGTGCTGGGATTACAGGTGTGAACCACCACTCCCGGCTGACTCTACTCTTTCTATGCCTGGCTGTGGCTTCCTGTGAGCTGATCTATTACGCAGTAGTTGAGATCTTCACTTACCCTGAAATTCTTCTGGCTTTCCACTACTGGTCTGTGAATTGAGTAATGGATGAAGTCAGGAATGAGTCTATTGCATGTGCGCATTTATAGAAGAAGCTGCAGTGCCAAGACTCCTTTGGTTTTGGGCTTGCACATTGTATATGGATGAGGCTACGCCAGTGTTCTCTATCTTTATTTTACATAAAATGCAGAGGATTTCAGGCCTGGGTGTAGACCGTCATCATGCATATTGTGTTGTTGCTATGTTTGTAGGCAATAAAGGTAGGTTTAGACCAGCCTTGTCCAACCCACAGCCCATGGGCCACATGTGGCCCCGGATGGCTTTGAATGTGGCCCAACACAAATTTGCAAACTTTCTTAAAACATTATGAGGTTTTATTTTGACTTTTATTAAGCTCATCAGCTATCATTAGTGTTAGTGTATTTTATGTGTGGCCCAAGACAATTCTTCTTCCAATGTGCCTCAGGGAAGCCAAAAGATTGGACAGCCCTGGTTTAGACTGTGTTATGGGTTGAAATGCAACTACTAAAATTCATATGTTGAAGTTTTAACTCCCAGTACCTCAAAATATGTCTTAATTTAGACATACATTCTTTACAGCAGTGGTTCCCAACCTTTTTGACACCAGGGACCGGTTTCATGAGACACAACATTTTCATGAACAGGTGGGGAAACAGTTTCAGGATGAAACTGCTCCACCTCAGATCAGATCATCAGGCATTACTTGGAATCTCATAAAGAGAGCACAATCTAGATCCCTCACATGTGCAGTTCACAATAGAGTTCATGTTCCCATAAGAATCTAATGCCACTGGTAATGTTTGCTCGCCAAACACTCACCTCCTGCTGCGTGACCTAGTTTCTAACAGGCCACGAGCCGGTCTGGTCCATGGCCTGGAGGTTGGAAATCCCTGCTTTACAGAATTAATCATGTTAAATGAGATCCAATGTGATGGGTGTCCTTATAGAAAATGGAGATTTGGGGCCAGGCGCAGTTTCTCATGCCTGTAATCCCTGCACTTTGGGAGGCTGAGGTGGGCAGATCACCTGAGGTCAGGAGTTCGAGATCAGCCTGGCCAATATGACGAAACCCTGTGTCTACTAAAAATACAAAAATTAGCTGGGCGTGGTGGCAGGCACCTATAATCCCAGCTACTCGGGAGGCTGAGGCAGGAGAATCTCTTGAACCCGGGAGGCAGAGGTTGCAGTAGACTGCAACCTCCAGTCAAAGTCCAAGTCCAAGTGGTCGCTTGGACTTTTTCTTTTTTTGAGCATATAGATCTGTCAGGGAAAATTGACTTCCTAAATTGCTTTATGCAGAGAAGAACTTTCCAAGGAGATGATTAATTCCATTTATCAAAAATAACTCTTTCTGCCACCCTCTATTCCATGTGCCCCTGCTTACTTTCCACTGAACAAATGCCTTGTTCCCTCCATCTCAGCAGCCTCTCCCTCTACCTCCTGGCTCCTCATGGAGGACTAGTGTTCCCTCCCCAGTATCCCACAGTGCCTTAGGGAGCTCCTTCCAGCAGGAGTCTGCTCCTCCCTGAAGCACCTGGTCCTCTGTAGTTACTCTGTGTTTATTATACTTGAGTTTCTTCCTGATCATTTCAGAATAAATTAAGCAGGATGAAATGTTTACAAAACATTCATCAGAAAGAAAGGAAGATTGAATGCTGCTGCAAGGGAGTTAAACTAGAAGTTGGGGACAAAAGTTCACATCCCATCTACCTCAAAGCAGCTGTGTAAATGTGAGTGATGCCTTTCATCTCCATCTCAGCTGCCATGTTCTTATCTAGAAAAGGAAGAAACTGGATGAAAAGCACAATTACAATACCAAGGCCTATAGAGATCAGACAGGCAACAGAAATTAGTGCCATATGATGTGTATAAGAACAGGTAGGCGTAGAAGCACATTGATAAATGGCAATTAGTGTTCTGCCTCTCTGAGGGATGGAAGGAATTGGTGGGGCTGGGGGTAACTCAGACTGAAGCCCACCTAAAGTGCTCACAATCACTTGGCTGCAGCTGAATTTTGACCTGAAAGCTCTGTGTTGACATGTCATATGATTTTTCTGAAAAAGTCAGAAATTTAGCTTTCCATGTGAAATCCCATTTTAAAAAATATCTGCCTCGTTTTAAAAGATCGTCATGCAGGCAAAAGAAAATCCCAGGAAAACCCATCTGTAGGCCATATCTCAGATATGTTACCTCTGGAGTAAATAAACTCTATGGCTTCTATGCCGCAAAGTTCTGGGGCTCCTAGGTTCTGCTAAGAAAATAGGAAGTTGGGGCTAGGCGCTGTGGCTCACGTCTGTAATCCCAGCACTTTAGGAGGCTGAGGCGGGCTGATCACGAGATCAGGAGATCGAGACCATCCTGGCTAACACGGTGAAACCCCGTCTCTACTAAAACTACAAAAAATTAGCCGGGCATGGTGGCGGGCGCCTGTAGTCCCAGCTATTCAGGAGGCTGAGGCAGGAGAATGGTGTGAACCCAGGAGGCAGAGCTTGCAGTGAGCCGAGATCACGCCACTGCACTCTAGCCTGGGCGACACAGCGAGACTCTGTCACAAAAAAAAAAAAAAAGAAGTTGGAATAAATAATCAACTTCCACTATGGCCTGAAGGTTTCTGTCTCTCCAAAATTCATGTGGATACTTAATCCCCAATGCAAATGTTTTAAGAGGTGGGGCCTTTAGGAGATGATTAAGCCATGAGGACTCTGCCCTCCTAAATGGACTAAGTACCCTAATAAAGGGTTCTAGGGAACTAGGCAGCCCCTTGCCCTCTTTTACCATGTGGGGACTCAGTGACGAGGTGTCATCTTTCCAGCAAAGAGCCCACAAAAAACACAAAATCTGCGGATCCTTTGATCTTGGACTTCCCTGTCTCCAGAAATGTGAGAAATAAATTTCTGTTATTTATAAATAATTGAAATACATTTCTGTTTATTTCCACTGTAAGGTGTTTTATTATAGCACCTGGAATTGTGTAAGACACCATCTTAGCTGAGGGTACACTTAATGTGCTTTTTATGTTAGCCTCTTTGAAAGTTAAATCCTTTATTAAAATGATAATGGCAGCCTTGTGTGCTATTAAAATCACACATAATATTTATCATCAGGAGGATGTATGAAAGTCATTTGTTCAAACATTTGTTGCAATGATAAAATCATAAAAAGTATTTGTTACCAGAAGTACTTTATTCATCTTTTAGTTGTTTATTTCAGTGTAGAACCTATCTATCTATAGCCTGGTGGCTCATAGCCAAATGTAAGAACACTGCATGATACTCCTCACTTGAAAGTGCTCCAAATGGGACACTACATGAATGGATTAGGCGCTGACCCTGTTGTTCCTTCTACTATTCCCTACATTTGTGGCTCAAAACGGAAACACCTACTCTTGAATCAGCATTTACCCGGGAGCTGCAGATAGTCCTACCAACTGCTCAGCCCCAGGGCTGCCTCTCAGCCTAAACGGGCATCCTGTGCCTTCCTCTTTTCTTTCTGCAGGTCATAAGGGCTCTTCTCTCCTCTAAGCTGCCCATGTCCACTCCCTCTTCCAATTGCCTCTTCCTGCCAAGACTGGCCTCTGAATTGGATGTAGCCTCTCCCTTCCCAGCTTCCTTAAAGGCCCAAAATACAAGCACACAGAGCCCATATGTACTTGATTTTGCTGTTAATCACTTTGGCAAAAGACAAGGGTCATAACTTTCACCAACCCAGTGTGACACGGTGTCCTGATTTCCTGATTCTTTAGCATCCTTGTCCCAGGACTCTGATTTTCTGCTGTCTTTAGCTAGTGTGTTTTGACCCTCAGCCTTATTTTAAATAAATACATTTTTCAATAGCTTTGGGGGTACAAATGTTTCTCATCACATGGATGAATTACATAGTGGTGAATTCTGAGATTTTAGTGCACCTATCACCCAAGTAGTGTACATTGTATTTATTATGTAGTTTTTTTTTTCTTAATCCCTAGCCCTCCTGAGCTTCCTGCTTCTAAGTCTCTAAAGTCCATTATATCAATCTGTATGCCTTTGCATAGTCATAGCTTAGCTCTCATTTATAAGTGAGAATATACAGTTCTTGGTTTTCCACTCCTGAGTTACTTCACCTAGAATAATAGCCTACAGCTATATCCAAGTTTCTACAATAGATATTATTTTATTTCTTTTTATAACTGAGTAGTATTCCATGGTGTACATGTACCACATTTTCTTTATGCACACATTAGTCAATGGGTAATTAGGTTGATTCCACACCTTTGCAATTGAGAATTGGGGTGCTATAAACATACATATGCAAGTGTCTTTTTTATATAATGACTTCTTTTCCTTTGGGTAGATATCCAGTAGTGGGACTGCTGTATTGAAGAATAGATTTATTTTAGTTTTTAAGGAAATCTCCATACTGGATTCCATAGAGGTTGAACAAATGTACATTCCCACCAGCAGCGTGTGTTTCCTATACTTCATATCCACATCATCTATTGTTTTTTGACTTTTAAATAATGTCTGTTCTTAGAGGAGTAAGGTGGTATCTCACTGTGGTTTTACTTTGCATTTCCCTGCTGATTAGTGATTTGGTTTGGGTCTGTGTCCCTGCCCAAATCTCATGTCAAATTTTTATCCCCATCGATGGAGTTGGGACCTGGAGGGAGGTGAACGGATCATGCTGGTGGACTTCCAATTAGGTGCAGTTCTTGTGACAGTGAGTGAGTTGCCATGAGATCTTGTTGTTTCAAAGTTTGTAGCACTTGCACCCTCTCACTTTCTGCTGCTCTGGCCATGTAAGATGTGCCTGCTTCCCCTTTGCCTTATGCCATGATTGAAAGTTTACTGACACCCCCCCCACCACCACCACCACCCCTAGCCATGCTGCCTGTACAGCCTGTGGAACTGTAAGCCAGTTAAGCCTCTTTTCTTTGTGGATGTGTAGGAGGGTGGGGCTATTTGCCCAGTGGTAGTTGGGTACCCCTAGCAGGTACCCCTCTGAATGATGGGTACTCCCAGGAGGATCTGTGGGAAGGACTCAAAAACTTTGATCTCTTTACCTTGTGAGTCTCTTTTATCATCTGTGAAATGGGGATGATCACAGTGCTTCCTTCACTTCGTGGAGCTATTGGGAATTTCAAGGAGATTCATGCCTTTAAAGCTCCTGGCACAAAGGGAGCCTCCATAAGTCAGCCCAATTTGCTATCATGATGACTAGGAAGAACTCAGTTTGTGCAGTGTCACAGCACTCTTGGGACAGCTTGGGAGGAAGCGGCTGCGGTGTGGAGCAGAGTCTAGCCCTGGTCCTTCTGGAGGGCTCTGTGGTCTTGGTGCTTATAGTCATCTCCCTTAAGCCATCCCCTAGTTCGTGAATCAAGAGGGTTCTTTGGAAACTCAGTGTGTGGTGCTCCCGAACTCAGTCCCATGCTTGTCTGAGTGCAGATGCACGTCCTATAAGCTAGGGGGACTGCAAAAATATTGAACACCTGCAATGGCATGGACCCTGACAGATCGGAAAAATGTGTACTGCAGAGAACCCACACTCTACCTCACCTACAACATTCACGTGCAAAATCCAATCTTATGACCAAGTCCTCACTTTCCCAGTGGCACATTCAGGCACCACGCTAACCTTGATTGAATCATTATATAGACTCCACTCCATGTTAAGTCATAACAAACACCAAGCTATTGGCGAGTGCACACTCCCCATTGCAACTCCTGCCTGAGGAGCTCCCTTGCACTCCTCTGCCTTGAGTTTGGTTGGGAAAGGACGTACACATCTGTTTGAGTAACTGGACCTGACATGGACAGCACGTGTAGGTCACAGGCACTTCTTCACTGGCTCTTGTTATTCACCACGGTGACTCTTCACAGCACACCGCTGGCATTATTTCCTGAGGAAACAGGCTGAGAGTTAGTGAATATGCCTCAAGTTACATAGGTAGCAAGTGGCCCTGCTGGGACTCGAGCCTAGTTCTGTGGACGTCAATGCATCATCCTGACTTTCCCTTTGTTACAGGTATTATGCGTCTTAACCCAGGCAATTGCTCCATTTGAACCGTACAGCACAGATATGGGGGGGATGTGAACACTTGGCTGTCTCAGGATGCCTTCTGCTTCCCCCATAATTAAGACAGCACCTTTCTCCAATCCATAATAAAGCAAACAGTGAGTGATGATCAGGTGCGATGTTCATGATTTCTATTCCACGTGGTGGGAAGAGGTGATGCTTCATAACTTCTCTCTTCTAGTATTTGCTCTGCTTCTCAGGGGCTCTCACCACATAGTGTTTTAAATCCCAGGATTTGGAGTTAGTCATACTTTGGTCTGGTTTCCAGCTCTTCCACTTCCTAAGTGTGCCTGGCCTGGGGCCACTCACTTTCACCTATACATCCATCAGTTGAACAAATATTGATGACTCTCTTGATTGTCAAATTGCCACGTTATTTTATGTTAGAAATGGGGCTAAGGAGATGAGAACATGGTGGATTCTACTCACATGGAGGTCACAGTGCTGAGACAGAGACTGAGCAGTGAGCACATGAGGGTGGAGGAGTGATGTACGTGTGACATGGGCAGGGCTATGATGGTGCAGAGAGGAGTCAACCTGCCCCACACCCCCTTCCCCCGTGCTGTTGCTTCTTGAACAGCTTCCTTCTACACCACTAAAGAAGAGCTCTCCATCCATAAAAGTCCTTCCAGATACAACTTCCTCCATAGACCCAATCTGTCTTCTGAGATCTGTCCTTCTTTGAGCCTCAAAGACATACTATACCTTCCTTAAAATGCAGTCCCTTGGTCATGCCATATCTCATCTTATTTTCCACCTGGAATCCACATCTGACTCATCTCAGCGTTCCTCACAGTTCAGTGGCTGGCACAGAAAGAAGTTCAGTAGATGTTTACAGGTTTCAACTGGGAATGCACTCAAATAATTCTGCCTTTCCCAAATGCTTCCTCTGGTATGGAAATTAAATGCAGGGCCTGGAAGAATGCATTCTGCTTAAAAGTGCAGCTGAATGTCCATTAATATGATACAGGTGTATTCATGACTCTAATTGGTGACCACATGGGATGGTATTGCTGTTTCTAATCCTAGTTATTTAGAAAAGCACCCACATTTTTTCATACTGATAAGATTCATCTAGGCAAATGTAAGCATCTTCTTATGTAATGATAAAATAAATTTAACTGCAAACACTTGCTGAAACAAAACATTATTAGTGAAAATCATATTTTACTCTATTATTGCCAGTGGCTAAGTTTCATTTCCATTGCCAAGTTTAGCAAGGTGGAAACTTTGCTAATTCTAGGCCATTTTTTGGAAACCTAGAAACCTCTCTGCCTCTATTTTTCTCCTCCACCTAGAGTCCCCCCAGCAGAGAATGTGGTAACCAAAGTCACCTCTAAGGCATCCTTCAAGCTTTTGCAGATATTAGCTTTTGGTTCCCATTGAACAGAAAGGGCTTCGGAGGCAATGTGATGACTCACAGGTGAGAGATGGATTGTGTCCTCCATGGTAGAAACAGAATGGCTGTTGGAAGTGGAGATGTGTATACGTTCATGCAACTGTACCCAGCAGCACATTGTTCTGGTGAATGTACATGTCAAAGGTATTTCCATCCCCTTTCCATCCTATATTTTCCCAGGTTAGAAATACATGCTTTTTAAAGGGTAAATGTTCTGTAAAATACAAAGCACAATACAAAAGAAGACAGCAGATACAGAATTAAATAAACAGCAAGAAAGTGTTGCTTATAATGAAATGATTGAAAAGCCCATTCTAAAACAAAATTGTCAATGGATCCTAAGTATTTATGCTACTGTGGTAATAATTACCTCACCAGTCTTTAATCAAGGTAAGTATGCTTTAGAAACATGTTGGTATCTGCAAAGTGTGAATACACAAAATTGTCATGAGTTGAGAAAAGGAAAGTAAAACATGCTAAGTATAAGGAGCTTTTTTCATGGAATGTGAACTGCAAGGTGGTGAGAAGGGTTAGGTGTGATGTGGTGAGATCATTTTTAGACCAGTGTTTCTATTATCAGCTTTATAACACTCCCGTTGGGCATTATAATTTCCTGAAATTCATCATTTAATTAAGGCTATAGACTTTGATGACAGCATTTTTTTTTAAAGGTCAAACAGCATAATGTTTATAGTGAAAAAGAAAACTGCTTGGTGGATACACATTGGTTTGCGGGACGAGGCACTTTAGGGATTCAGCATGGAGTCACCTGTGGATGGGGTTTTAGTTTCTGTCTTTGAGATGACTTTCAGATAGTGCCTATCTGTTGAGAGTTCAGAGGATGTTGGAGAGATAATTAGGTAAAACAGCAAGATCTTCTCAGTATACATGAGGGAGTTAAATAAAAATACAGGCGCAATTACAATTTTAGTTATTCATAACTGTTGTTTGCTAAGTCTTAACATTGTCATTGATAATATGAAAAAATAAAATATACTAAATATCAATAGACAAAAACCCGTTTCCTTTTCTCCATCCAAATACTTAAATAACTAGCACTGATTTCCAGAAAAAAATACCCCAAATACCATCTTTGGAATAAAAGAATATTCTCTCAAGTCATTGGACCACGAGGTAAAAACAAAAAATCCAAATGCTTTTTTTCTTACTCTTTGATATGTACAGTTGAAAGTATTTCTCATTGAAAACTAATATTTCCATCCAGCACAAGACATTAAATAATTTTTCATATTAGGATGGTAAGAAAGGATAACACTCTTTGGCCCTAGGCATTTCAGGGGAAAAAAAAGATAAGGTGAGAGAGGTGGAGCAAGAAAAGCAGAATAGAAGGCCGCACAGATCAGCCCCCTCGCAAGGACACAAATTTAACAACTATCCACACAGAACGAAACACCTCCATACGAACCCAAATCAAGGGAACTGTCATAGTACCTGGTTGTATCACTGAAAGAGGCGCTGAAGAGTCAGAAAAAACAGTCTGAAATCGCTGAGCCCACCCCTTCCCTACCCTAGGCAGTGGCAGTGTGCTGTAAAGAGCATCTCTGGAAGCTGGAAGGGCAAGAGCACTATTAATAAAGTGAAGAATCAACCCACAGGATGGGAGAAAGTATTTGCAAACAAACCACATGACAAGGGATTATTAACCAAAATATAGAAAGAGTTCAAGCAACTCTATGAGAAAAAAAAAAAAAAAAAAACTCTAATAATCTTATCAAAAAATGGGCAAAAAATTTGAATAAACATTTCTCAAAGGAAGATATAACAAGAGCAAACAGGAGTATGAAAAGGTGCGCAACATCATTGATCATCAGGGAAATGCAAATATAAAGTACAATGAGATATCATGTCACCTCATTTAAAATGTTTTTTATTCAAAAGACAGGCAATAACAATGCTGGCGAGGATGTTGAGAAAATACAACTCTTCTACACTGTTGGTGGGAATATAAGTTAATACAACCATAGTTTGAAGGTTCCTCAGAAACCTAAATAGAGCTACCATGTGATCCAACACACCTACTGTTGGGTATATATCAAAAAGAAAGGAATTCATTATGTTGAAAACATATCTGTACTCTCATGTTTGTTGCAGCACTGTTCACAATAGCTAAGAGTTGGAAGCAATCTAAATGTCCACCAATAGATAAATGAAGAAAAAATGGGGTACATATACACAGTGGAGTACTATTCAGCCATAAAAAGAATGAGATCCTGTCATTTGCAACCACATGGATGGGACTGGAGATCATTAGGCTTAGTGAAACAAGCCAGGCACAGAAAGACAAGCATCACATGTTGGCACTTATTTGGGGGATCTAAATAACAAAACAATTGAGCTAATGTACATAGAGAGTAGTAGGATGGTGACCAGAAGATGCAATCTGTATTTAGGGGTTGGGGAAAAGGTGGAGAAATTTATGAGGATAAAAAATAGAAAGAGTGAGTAAGACATACTATTTGATAACACGACAGAGTGACTGCAGCCAATAGTAACTTAATTGTACATTTCAAAATAACCAAAAGAATATTATTCGTTTGTTTGTAACATAAAGGATAAATTCATGTCGGGATTATTCTTTATTGCATGCATGTATCAAAACACCTCATGTACCCCATAAATACATGCACCTACTATGTACTCACAAAAATTAAAAATAAAAATTAAAAAGACAAAAAGTTAAAATGTTGAGCACTGTAGATAATTTCTGTCTACTCAAAATGTTTGATTTTCAGGAGTCAGTTTTATTTTCTGTCAGGCTGGAGATTACTTCAGAATACTTTTACAATATACCCGATATGGAATATAGTTTTGGGTTGGCATGTAGAACAATTTTCTTCAAAGAGCACAGAAAGCAGACTACGGTCTTTATATCCCTATGACTATCCCAGTGCTTGAGATAGAATATGGTCCCTCCTTAGAGTTGCTGAGAGACTTGCTGGTCTTTGTTTTGTAGCTTATTTCTGTCTAAAGAATCCTATTTCTGGGCTAATACCCCATCTTAAACCAACAGCTTTGTTCTCAGGTGCTAGTATTTTCCCAGTGGTAATAGAATCGGAAGGAAGAACCATGGTAGTTCAAGGCAGGATAGCCCCACCACACTCATATTCTCCCAGACAGAATCAGAAGGAGGAACCACGGTAGTTCAAGGTAGTACAGGCCCACCACACATAGTTTTACACTGTGGAGTTGTAAGTCTGGTTGGCTTGAATCATAATATTGTCTAAAGTTTAAAGGAATGATAGTATCTTTAAAGGTGAGGATTACAGAATCATAGCATATTTCTTTTTAAATGACATTGGTTGTTCCAATTTACTCATTCTACAGCTGAGGGATCTGAAGCCTACGGAAGGTATGCAATTTACCCAGAGTCCCAGAAAGAATATGAGATTTAGGGCATACTGAACTAGGTTTGAACACTGTTTTACAATTACTCAGTTACTGAGCTTCCCTGGGGCTCAATTTCCTCTCCAGTAAATCAGACCCCTGTGATGATATCTACCTCCTGGGACTGTTGTGAGTATTGCACCTCGGCTAAACATCTTCCCTCTGCTTTTCCAGATTCACTCACCACCCTTCTTCACCTGCTCTGTCCTGGGAGGCTATTTAGAAAGGATTCTCTCAATGGGCTCCTGGACTCTGATGTCCACTGGGGAAGGAGAGTCAGAGGTGGAAGGAAGGAAGGAGAGTGAGGGCTGTGGACTTATTCTCCTGGCTCTATCCCTGTGACTCACCTCAGGCTGGATAAATCTCGTTAGTGGTCACTGTTCTTCTCAAGATAGCTATTTCCTCATGACTATTGATCATTTCTGGTTCTAGTAACCACTTCCTCCCTGCTGTCATTCCTCTGGGTCTGTAGTGATGGCAGCTGCAACAAGCACTATCTCTGGTGGTCTACCTGCATCCACCTGTTTGTAAATGGTTCCTTTGTAGATAAATATTTGTCAAATTACTCCATTTTGGATGCACCATCTGTCTCCTATTTGACTTTGAAACCATATGCTTAGAACAGAGCCTGGCATATAGTAGGTTCTTGGTGTATGGAATCTGTTGCTTGTAGTAATAGTAGTAGTGTAGAGGTAGTAGTAGTTGCAGTGGAGGTAATGGTGCTGCTATTTTTCAAAGCCACTCATTCAGTCACATGCAAAGCCAGTAGCAAGTTGTATCCCTCTTCCATACTCAGCTCTTTCTTGTTGATTGCTCCTCACCCATCTGTGCTCCAGAGGAAAATATATGGTTGGCCTCTAATTGCTTGCTCTTTGTGGCCACAGATTGGGGCAAATCCCAAGCAGATCCTATCCTATATCTGGTACTTTATGTGGTGTTTAAACCTGCCTTAGACAGCTAAAAAGTGTGAAAAAATTTATAAAAATGTAGCTGAGGGTTATTATTATAACTAAAGTAGTGTCAGTTTATAATATCACTTGTACAAAGGCCCAAAAACAAGAAGTAAAAGGGTGCCCAGGACTCCCCTGCTTCTTCTCCTGGTTGCATCTCTGATTTACAGTGTGACATGGGAGAGTCACTTCGAGTATGTTCCACAACCTGATATGATAAAGAAGAATACTCTTGAAAACTGAACACATCAGAAATAAAAAGTTCAATACAATGAACTCATTGTACACTGATGACTTTTACTTTTTTGTTATTCATTTTGGTTGAAAACATAATCACTAAGGTTTTCAATAGGATAAATAGGAATTATTTTATAAAGTCAGTTGTAATCTGCCAAAAGAAATATGCACTAAATGTTTTCCTAACATTTGGATTAATTTTCCTTGGATAGTGATATACTCATCAAAACATTTTTTGGTAAACAAATTCAGAAAACAATTTTAAAAGGTAATAAGGTAATTGAAAGCTATTATTTTCAGCAATTATAATCAGTTTCTGACCTACTCTGTTTGATGTGGCCTTTTGGTGTTTTGCTTTGTTTTGTTTTTTCTATAACATGACATGACAGGGTGTTATTCTCACTGTTAATTGCAGACAAGAGTACAAAAAATTGTTAGAAGTTAGCTTGTGCGCATTTAATACATGGAACAGTTGAACTCTAGAAAACATCTGAGGTTCACTAAAAAAATTATGTACGTTAATACCAATCTTCTTTTGGTTCGTTTGTGTTTAGATGACCGTCATGGAAATGCAATAAATTGGTTGTGCCTGGAGGTCAGCAGGGTATTTTGCTAGGCCTCTCTTGATTTTATGGTGTATGAAGTAAAGATATGTGGCCTTGATGAACACTGAAACAAAATTCCAGGGTCTGTTTCTCTTGTGTTTGGTTTTTTAAATTTATTTTCCATTATCAAGTTTTGTTATTTCCTATACAGGATGAGACAAGTGTCAACCTGTGGGAGGAAGCTAGGGCCATGCCTTCTGTATATTTGGCCCTCTCTCTGATTGTCTTTTAAAACATCTTTAGCTTTTTATTTTTAAACAATTATAAGTTCATAAGAAGTTTCAAGGATATGTACATGGAGTCCTTATGTACCTTTCAACCAGTCTCTCCCAATAGTACACTCTTCAGTACACTACCACACTACACTATCAAAACTAGAACACTGACATTGATACAATCCAGAGCTTTTTAAGATTCAACACTTGTCTTTTGGGTATTCTAGGCACATTACATTTCCATATGAATGTTGTAATTATCTTCTCAATTTCTATTAAAAAGCTATTTTAGAATTTTGGTTAGAATTAAGTTGAAACTATAGATGAATTTGGAAATAACTGCCATCTTACAATATTAATCATCTAACCAAAAATCAAAGAATACATTTTAATTTTTCTATGTCATTAATTTATCTTTGCAATTTTTTTGTAGTTTTCAGTGTACAAGTCACTTACATCTTTGTTCAGATTTGTCTCTGAGCGTCACTATTTTTAGTAATATTTTAAATTGCAATTGTTCTTAGTTTCAACTTTCAGTTGTTGAAATTAACTTCCAGTCCGCCCTAGGACTACCATTGGCTGAAACACTGTCTCTTCTAATATATAAATTTCTAATATATAACTTCTAATATATAAACATACAATTGATTTACATGTTGATCTCTCACTCTGCAATGTTGCTAACCTGAATTATTGTAGAAGCATTTTTTTAGATTGACTCTTCTACATATACTCTCAGGTAGTCTTTGACAAAAGACACTTTTACTTCTCCCTTCCAATCTGAATGCATTTTTTTTTTTTTTTTTTTTTTTTTTTTTTTTTGCACTGGACACAATCGCCCGTACAAGGCTTAACTATGCCCACACTGGTGCACATGTTGGTTTCAGATTGTAGTATCCTGCATGTAAATACTAAGAACAACTTCCAGCACTTGAATATCCACTCCTTCCCCCACCCACATACTGGCAGAATTCATGTTGGGAGACTACATTTACTATGAACATATACCCCTCATTTGAAACAAGACTAGAATACACGGGAAAGAATGTTTATTCACTAAAGTTCTGACAGACTGAAGGCCATTGTTTCAGATTCTACATGGACATTGCGCAAAAGAACATGGGTTGAAATTTGCCCGGCAATAGCCTAAAAGTAAATGGTCTTCAAGGTGCATATGAAGGAACTATATGAGGGAAATGGGATAATTAATTATTATTATTAATTAATAATTAAATGTAACTAGCAATTAATAACTAACAACTAAATGTAGCCACACTAGCTTGGAGGGATTTGCGGTGAGACATCTAAAATACTAGGGCATGGTGAGGGCTGGAAGACAAAAGAATGAATCACTTAATAGGAATGGCTGTGGGGAAGGGCTTGAAGGAACCATCCTCTCGCTTCCATGTGAGCCATGAACATTAAACATGGAGAAATGAGGAGGGGCAGCAGATCCATTTGGGATGCATCATCTTCAGGGGATGCTGAAAAAACAACAGCATTTGATTTCCTCTACACCCCTTTCCCCTCCCCCGCAAGCCCAGGGAGTGGGCTGCAGTGGTGCTTTGTGATGCCAAAGCCACCCTAGGACTGCCATTGGCTGGGATGCTGCCTGTATGATCAAACAAAGCTCAAGGGCGTGGCTTTGCCTTGTCACCAGGAGGGTATATATAGGGAGGGCAAGAGCTCTGGGACATCCTCCTGGGAAGCTTCAATATAGCTGTGGAAGTCTGGACTCTACAAGAGCCTACTAGAGACATTCTACAACCAACCCCAATCATGGGACAGTCAACTTCAAGCACCAACGGGGAGAAGAGAAAGCGCTCCTGTGAATCCAACAACAAAAATGATGAGGTAAGACTGTTAGGTTTTGAAGGGAAGGAGAGGGTGAAAGAAAGAGACACTGAGAGGGGGTGGCTCGAACAGCAACACAGGAATATGGCAGACACCTGTGGCAGCGGGGGGCCCGCTTAATGCCAGAGCCCACCGCTGCTTACCGGCTGGGGTGCTTGTAGGTATGGGTGGGAGGGGCCTGGGCAGTATGGCTTCCTGCCTGGCAGGATATTGATAAGATGGTTTTATGATCAGGCTGTTTGGCCCTTTTTCCAGTGGGATGTCATTGTGGTGTTTCTTGGAACTTTGCCCAGCAAGATACGATAGGAAAGTTTCTTTAGTTGGGCCTTTGTCCACCTTGTGTTACAATGAGTAGGCAAGATTTTTCTCCCGGCCCGAACCCCCATGGAATGTTTCACTTTGACCAAGGTCTGCAAAATAGCAGGGGGCTTACTAAATGGTGGTTTGGACTCGCATTCTTGCCTTCTACTTTAGTATAAAAGGAAGAAGGGCGTTGTTGAGTATCTGGCTGCTTCCCGCTGAATAGGGGAGCTGTAATCAGGGTTTGGGTTTTGAAGCAGTGGGTGTTGGACTTCAGAGTTGTTTTCCTGGAGGCACTGGTACTGGACTTGGCAGAGGAGAAGGATGGTATCAATGTGTTGCTGGGTGGCTGCCTGGACAAGGGAGTTTATCCTTCGGGAGATAAAGCGGGACATGAAGGTGAGTATACATGGGCCAACTGTAGTATCAGGAGGAGAAAGATTAACAGCCCTAGGAAAGGGGCCACCTGCTATCTCAGTGTTGAGTGCAGCAGAGATGTTTAGTTCTTTTAACACTAGAATGAGATGTAGAGCCTGCTTAGTGTGTGTGGAGGAAGATGAGACAGAAGCTACTAAAAGAACCTGGATGGTCTGCTTGTTAGGCAAAATGTTAATGTTTAGATTAGCAAAAAAGTTGTAGGTTATGGCGGTTTAACAAAAGTTGTAGGTTATGGTGGCAAGCCATGAGAAGGTGGGGGTTGAATTCTGCACAAACCCTTTGTTTTAACTTTTATATTTTTCCAAGTTGAATAGCTGCCAGCAAGGGTAGCCCCTCTGAGGGCCTGATAGGAAATGGTGCTGGTGGAGGAGGTGAAGGCTGTTTGGTTTTGGAGAGAGAGGGGGAAATGGGTTTTTGTAACTAATAGCCACTGTGGTCCCGACAGGGCAGAAGGATACAGGTTGCAGTTGAGGGAATTGTTTGTGCATGTTTTCCAGGGAGTGCCCTTGGGTTGGATACACGAAGAGTGGCTCCGGGGGAGAGGGGAGGGGTTGGTAAGAGGTGTGGGAGGGGTTAGTAAGAGGTGTTTTATGGAATCCGACTTGTATCATGTTTAGTTAAGAGGCTATGAGGCGTAGGAGGGTGACAGCCCTGTGTGTGACTGTGTGGGTGGATTTGATGGATTGGGGGGAAAGGTGTTTAGCCGAGCAAGATTATAAACAGGTTTGGGGAATGAATTGGTCAATTGGGTGAGATGCAGGTTTATTTTGGACCAGGTTTATGTGGCCAGGTTGACAGGAAGGGCTGTGAACTACTGGATTTGTGTGGATAAACAAGTTTAACAGTTGGAAGTAAAAGGGAAGTGTGAGTGATTTAACGGGCAATGTGTGAGGCTGATGAAGGGGGCTCAATTGTTAGACATTCAGGGTGGGCACTTAGAATATCCCACAGACAAAGAGGACAAAGGAGAAAGAGGAGATTTGAGTAGGAGTTGACAGCTTGGAAGGTGCCCTGCAGTCATACCTCCTGCATTAGGGTGAGAAATTGGCAGGACTATTCAGGGACATGGGGAAGGGAAACCAGGAAAGATCTGAAATAAAGTAGGAGGTAAAATATTGGAAATTGGCAACGGAGAGTGTTATGGACTAGGGCATTTTGTATTGGCAACTTCTGGAATTCTTGTTAAGTACAGTGAGGTTGGTCCTGTGAGGGAAGGAGAATAATTTGGGGGGGAACAAATTTCTACATGTGGATCTGGTGCTCTTTTTAGTTTGCAATGGTGCATTCTGTGTGGAAAAGATGTTAGCTTTGCCTCAGTCATAGTAGTTAGGATAACCTGGTGAGGACTCATCCACTTAGGTTGGAGAGGGGAGGAGGAGGAATCTGTGATTCAGACCCAGTCCCCTGGTTATAGGGACAGGGAGGAGTGTTTTCAGGATGGACGTTTAGGCTGGGTCAGTAAGCATTTGCATACTGTCTTATTAGATGTTGGGTGAGGTGTAACGCCGGCCAAGTATTCCATATAGAAGGGGGAGAAAATACAGGGAGATTCTGGAGGATAAAGGGGCATTTGTACATGAGTTTAAATGGGCTTAAGCTGAGGGGCTTTTGGGAAATGACTCATAAACGCATGAGGAACAGTGGGAGAAGTGAAGTCCAGGCCATTTTAACCTTTAGGGAGAGTTTGGTTAGTTGTTTTTAATAAAATTTTTCCTGAAGATTCCGGGTGGTAAGGAATATGCAAAGCCCATTTAATGTTTAGAGCCTTTATCAGCTGTTGGTTAAACTGTGAAACAAATTGGCCCACTGTCTGACTGGATGCAAGAGGGGAGTTTAAACTGGTGGATAATATGGGTGGAGAGAATAGAAGCAATGGTGTGTGCCTTTTGGTGGTGGTAGGAAAAGCTTTTATCCATCCAGAGAATGTATCGCCTATTGTCAGAAGGTATAGGAATCATTTTATGGGGGGCATGTGAGTGATGTTGACTTGCTAGTCTTGCCCTGGTAAGTGTCCTCAGGCCTTGCGTGTTGGATGGAGGTGGTTTGATAGCTTCCTGAGGGGAAGTTAGAGTGCAAAGGGAACATGCCTTAGTAATATTTTTTGAGATGGGCAGGTATGGTGGAAGAATATATATAAGTTTTTAAAAGCTCGAGTAGGGGCAGTAACCAGCATGGAAATGGTTGTGCACATATAAAAGTACAGAAGGTTTTTTCAACTTGGGCAAGACACTTTTATCATTGAGATCGAACCATTTTTTCCTGAATGACACCAGCTGGGGCAAGTGGGGTTTGATCCTCCTGGGTATATACAGGGTGTATGCTGGGGAAAATGAGCAATAACGATGGGGTTTTAAAGGCTGCCTGCCAGGCTGCAGAATTTGTTGAAAGGTTTTTCTTGAGTATGGCGTCTTTAAACTTTCGGCGCCCCTTGCAATGGATAATGGTGGCCATCAGAGGTAGTTTATCCATCCAGCAGCTTATGTGTAAGTTTGCCATTTCTTATGGGGGTTCCTTTTGCAGTTAGGAAACCCTGTTCCTGCCAGATTAAGGCATGAGAGTGTATTTGGAATTGGTGTAAATGTTGACCCTCTTTGCCTTCGCTAGGGTGAGGGCCCTGATTAAGGCAACTAGCTTTGCCTGTTAAGAGGTAGCATGGGGTGGGAGAGCACTGGATTCTAGGAGTTTATTTTCAGCAATGATGACATAGCCAGCTGCTGGACATGGCTACCTAAAAGAGCTTCCATAAATTAACCGTGTGTGTGTTCCCTGCAAATGGGCAGCTGAAATGTGCTGGAAGGGGGAGGAGAGGGAGTCTTAAGAGGTCCAGACAGGAGAGAGAGAGCTTAGAGTCGGAAGTGTTTACAGGAAGGAGGGTGGCCGAGTTGAGAGTTTTATATCTCTGGAAGGTGATTAGACGGTTACCTATGAATAAGGCATGTACCTGCTGAAAGCGGGATGGTGGGAGGGATAGAAGAAATTGATGGTTTGTGGGGTCCTGTAGGTAATGGGAAGATAGAATAGTAATGTGTTGGTAGAGAGGGAGTTTCCGTGCCTCTCAGGCCAGCGATGTGGTCACACCCGAGACTTTTAGTCAGAGTGACCAGCCTTGGATGACAGAGTTCAGTTGTTTTGAGAGATGTGCAATGGCTTGCGTGACGTCGCCATATGTTTGGCAGAGTAGTCCAAGAGCAAGGCCTTGGTCGGAATATATATACAAAGTACAGGCCTTGGGATTGGGCAGTCCCAGTGCCAGGACAATTAAAAGGGCATTTTTTAGTGTAGTTCAGTTTTGTTTTGTTTTTGTGGGAATTGATGGGGTAAGTTGGGTTTGGGGGTTTTAGGATGAGCCCATGAGAGGCTATGTAGAGCACCTTGGCGAGCAAGTCAATGTTGGGAATTCACAGCCAGAAGTATCCCACAAGGCCCAAGAAGGAGGGGAGGTCCTTTTTTTGTGTGGGGAAGGGGCATGTCCCAAATTAGCTCCTTTCATTGGGTTGGGATGGTTCCAGAATTAGGGGTTAGGACAAATCCATGTTTGTGCTACCTGAGATTTTGTGGGTTAGGCCCAATATCCTCAATTATGGAGGAAGTTTAAAACCTGAGTGGTGTGTTGAATGGACAGGTTAAGGAAGGGGCTACAGAGAAGGAGGTCATTGACGTATCGGAGGGGGGCACTAGGAAAAAGAGGAAGTTCAGCTAGGTCCTTGATGAGGGCCTGTCTGAATAGGTGGGGGCTATCCTGGAACCCCTGTGGGAGTATAATCCATGTTAGTTGGGTGGACATGTGAGTACTAGGATTTGACTAAGTTAAAACAAAGAGACTTGGGTAAGCTGGGTTTAAGGGAATAGTGAAATAGGCATCTTTTAGCTCCAACACAGAGGAGTGTGTGGTAGATGTAGGAATATGGGAGAGTAGAGTATATGGGTTGCAGACCACCAGATGGATTGGTACCACTGCCTGGTTAACAACTTGGAGATCCTGGACAAAGGAGTAAGTCTTGTCTGTCTTTTGGAAAGCCAGAAAAGGGGTGTTGTGGTGAGAGTTGACAGGCTTGAGAATTTGAGCTTGTAAAATTTACAGAGAATAGGTTATAGGCCCCTGAGCAAGGCTGGTTTAAGGATATGTTAAGACTGATGAAGGAAAATGGAGGGGTTTGGAAGAGTTATTTTAACTGGGATGTGATGTGTGGCTATTGTGGGTTTAGAAACATTCCAAACTTCAGAATTAACAGAAGGTAACAGGGTAGATAATGAAGATGAGTAGGGGAAGAGGGAAGCATTTGGGTGTCAGAGTAAAATAAAAGGGGTAGAATTGTAGGAGCCACATTGCATGGAGACCTGGGATTGACTTAATACGTCCCACCCCCAGATACGTGTAGGGGACTGAGGGATAACCAGGAAAACAGTGGGTGAAGGGGGTTGTTGAATAGGTTGTATAATAAAGGACCAGTCTGGGGGCTGGGTGTGGTGGCTCACACCTGTAATCCCAGCACTTTGGGAGGCCGAGGTGGGCAGATCATGACGTCAGGAGATCGAGACCATTCTGGCTAACACGGTGAAACCCCATCTCTACTAAAAATACAAAAAAAAAAAAAAAATTAGCCAGGCATGGTGGCGGGTGCCTGCAGTCCCAGCTACTTGGGAGGCTGAGGCAGGAGAATGGCGTGAACCTGGGAGGCAGAGTTAGCAGTGAGCGGAGATCGCACCACTGCACTCCAGCCTGGGCGACAGAGTGAAACTCTGTCTCAATATTAATTAATTAATTAATTAATTAAAGGACCAGTCTGTTTGTGCCTAGAGGCAATTCTATTGATTCTCACAATAGAGATGGAAGAACTGAAAAAGGGTCCAGAATATTCTGGTAAAACTGAGTAACTAGTTGTCCTATTGAGTATCCAATAGGAAAGATATGGGTTTACCAGAGACTGATAGCATTACCCTGGGTTCTGTGGTGGTGATGGCAGTGGGGGCGGTGGACTCCAGGCCCCATCAGACTTCAGGTACAGGTGGTGAAGCAGGATGAAGAGTTTCACTGAGCACAGTCTGACTTCCAGTGTTACTTGATACCACAGATGGGTCAAGGTTTCCAGCGTGTCCTGGGATTAGGCCAGGCTTTTTCCCAGTGTCCATGTTGGATGCACTTACAACAGGCTCCTGGAGTTGACCGTTGCCAAGTTGAGGAATTCTGTATGCCTTGGGAACCCTGTTGAGTGGCAGCTATCAGCATGTGGTATTTAGCCTGGTCCTTTTTTAGGTTTGGGGTTTTTAGTTCCTCCTCTCTATTCTTAAAGACCTTAAAGGCCACTTTGATTAAGTCTCTTTGGGAGGTTTGAGGGCCATCCCCCAGTTTTTAAAGTTTTTTTCAAATGTCTGGGGCTGACTGGGAGATAAATTGTAAATGGAGGTCGATTTTGCCCTTATTGTTATTAGGGCTTAAGGTGGTATATTTAGTTGTGACCTTTGAAAGGTGGGAGAGGAAAAGAGCAGGGGTGACTTTATTTATGCCAGCTAGAAGGCATGATATCATATGGCCTGCTTTCTGTCTGTCTATGGATATTGCCTGAAAATTCCAATTGGGGTCAGTTCTGGGGACAGCTAGGGTTCCTATTGGGTTATGAGGAGCATCTTGTTGGTGGAGGGTGTTCTCATGGGCCTGGGTGCCAATAAAGATGTGTTCCCTGTCCTCCAAGGTGAGGGTAGAGGAGAAGATGACATATATGTCATGGCAGGTAAGGCCATAAGATTTAGAGAAGTACAGAAATTCCCTGTGGAAGGAAGTAGGATCCATTGAAGAGGAGCTAAGTCTCTTTTCACTATGGGAGACGTCAGCTAGAGAGAAGGGAACTTGAATTCAGATTATGCCTTCAGCCCTCGTGACCTCCTGCAAGGGAAGGACTTTGGAAGACCTTTGGACAGGTGGCCGGTTTTCGGCAAAAGAGGGTTGGGCATGAGACCTGGTTTGAGGTGGAGAAGGAAGGGGGATGGAGGGCTACAGTAAGGGGGGTAGAGGAGCTGGATCCAAGGAGAAGGTGGAGGGAATGATAGTGGGCAGGAGGCAGAGGAAAGGGTGTGTTGGCCAAGTTGAAATTCAGAGGAGGAAGACTTGTCCAGAGGAGGAGGCATTTTGGGGGGTTTCTCCTTGAGGAGGAAGATTTGAAAAGGTGAACAAGATTGGCAGAGAGGGAGAGTGAGCTGTGAAGAGAGATAAGCAAAGCACTTCAGATTATTTACCATTGTGTTGGAGAAAGTTTTTTAGATTATGTTGAATTTGGAAGTTGAATGTTCTGTTTTATGGAAGAAGGGAGTGTATACTCTGGATGGGAGTGAATACCCCTGAGGACAGTGAGTACCCTGGAAGGCAGTGAATACCCCAGGGGGAAGCGAGTACTCCAGAGAGAAGTGAATACCCCAGAGGAAAGTAAGTACTCGATTCCACCTGGAAGAAGGGACCTGGAGAGTCGGGGCAGCCCCGTACTATTTATGCTCCCCAGAGGCCAGAGGGGCCAGAGTGGCAAACGTTCTGAGGCTGTCCCCTGAGAAGGGAGGCTGCGGTCACCTGGTGACTGGGGAGACCTCTCACCCAGCACTTGATTTTTTTTGGAGAACTGGCAGAAATAGAGAGGAATCCAGAAAAGAGGAAGAGGGAGACTCATTCACTAATTGAAGCCCAGTGTTGGATGTGATGTCCAGCAATAGGGGTGATCCTTGTTGCAGCTTCCCAGAAAGGGGAAAGAAGGGGGAAAAAAAGGTGGAGAGTTTGATCAATATCTGGAGGTTATCCCAGGTCTGGAGAAGACTAGAGAATAAGGGGAACCGGACTAGGAACAGGGAGATCACTCAGGATCTGGAAGCAGGCCCCAGTCTGGTTTGTGCTGCTTGCTGCTTTCCCAGTTGCAAAAGAAAACTTACCCATTAGAACCCAATCACCATTCCAGGTTTTGACACCAAAATGTTAGGTTTTGAAGAGAAGGTGGAGATGAAAGAAAGACACACAGAGAGGCACATGGAGAGGGGGCAGCTCAAACAACAGCACAGGAATATTGCAGACACCTGTGGAAACGGGGGACCAGCTTCATGCCAGATCCCACCGCTGCTTACAGCCTGAGGTCCTTACAGGTATGAGTGGGAGGGATCTGGGCAGTACGGCTTGCTGCCTGGCAGGATATTGATAAGATGTTCTTATGATCAGGTGGTTTGGCCCTTTTTCTGGTGGAATATCATTGTGGTGTTCCTTAGAACTTTGCCAAGCAAGATATGATAGGGATGTTTCTTTAGCTGAGCCTTTGTCCTCCTTGTGGTCAGGTGGTTAAGCAGGATGTTTCTCCCGGCCTGAACCCCCATGGAATGTTTCACTTTGACCAAGGTCTGCAAAATAGCAGGGAGCTTACAAAATGGTACAGTTTGGACTAACAGGTGACCCTACCCATGCTCCTTTTCTTCTTCCCCATAGATCCCTACCCTATGATTCCACCTTGTTCTTCTCTGGCACAAACCCCTTCCTCAACCTGCATTCCTTCTCATAAAGCCCCCCTTGCTATCCAGTCTCTATCCTATTCACCCAAAATAATGTCTTTCTGGCCTCTCCCTGTTTTCTTAACAGATACAGGAGACACCAAACAGGGACTTAGCCCCTGAACCGAGTTTGAAAAAGATGAAAACATCAGAATATTCAACAGTATTAGTGTTTTCCTACAGGAAGGTTACGAAAATAAATTCAAATCAACTGGAGAATGATCAGTCCCGAGAGAACTCCATCAATCCAGTCCAAGAGGAGGAGGACGAAGGCCTAGAATCATCTGAAGGATCTTCAGAGGAGGATGAAGACCTAGACTCATCTGAAGGATCTTCAGAGGAGGATGAAGACCTAGGTTTATCTGAAGGATCTGAACAAGAGGACGAAGACCTAGACTTATCTGAAAGATCTTCCGATGAGGATGAAGACCTAGACTCAGCTGAAGGATCTTCAGAGGAGGATGAAGACCTAGACTTACCTGAAGGATTTTCACAAGAGTATGAAGACCTAGGCTTATATGAAGGATATTCACAGGAGGATGAAGACCCAGACTTATCTGAAGGATCGTCACAGGAGGGTGAGGAGGACTAGTCAAACATGGAGAAACCAAATTGAACAAATCCTCACCAACAATGGCAATGATTACAATAAAACCAAGTTTGAGAAGTTGATGGCTGTGTATATCTCTGCCTGTTTTCTGATGGTGGGGAGGGAGGAAGGGAAGGGAAGAAGTAGGCATTTGAGAAGGGAGGGATATGAGGTCCTGTAGGGTTGGTGGACAGACCCACAGGTTGACAGTTAGCCAGACATTGTACATAAGTCCTGGGGGATAACTGATTCCTAAAGAAAATTTTCTGCTTAAAATTTTATCTAACAGAAAGTGGAGATGTGTATATGTTCATGCAACTGTGCCCGGCAGCACATTGTTCTGCTGAATGTACATATCAACGGTATTCCCATCCCCTTTCCATTTTATATTTTCCAAGGTTAGAAATCTATGCTTTATTAAGAGTAAATGTTCTGTGAAATACAAAGCACAATACAAAAGAAGACAGTAGATGTAGGAGTAAATAAACAGCAGGAAAGCATTGCTTATAATGAAGTGATTGAAAAGCCCATTCTAAAACAAAATGTTCAATGCATCTGAAATATCTATGTTACTGTTTTAATGACCTCAACAGTCTTTAATCAAGATAAGTATGCCTTAGAAATGTGTTGATATCTGCAAAGTGTGAATATTCAAAATGGCCATCACTTGGGAAAAGGAAAGTAAGACACTCTAAGTATAAGGAGCTTTTTTCCATGGAATGAGAACTGCAAGGTGGTGGGAAGGGTTAGGTGTGATGTAGTGAGATCATTTTTAGGAGAATGTGTCTATTATCAGCTTTATAACACTTCCATTTTGCATTATAATTTCCTGAAATTCATCATTTAATTAAGACTATAGATTTTGATTACAATGCTTTTTAAAATGTCAAACAGTATAATATTTATAGTGAAAAAGAAAACTGCTTGGTGGATACACATCGGTTAGCAGGAAAAGAGACCACAGGCCTTCAGCATGGAGTCACTTGTCGAAGGGGTTTTAGTTTCTGTCTTTGAATTGACCTTCATATACTGCCTACCTGTTGAGAGTTCAGGGGATGTTGGAGAGATAATTAGGTGAAAAAAGAAGGTCTTCTCAGGATACATGAGGGAGATAAATAAAAATGCAGGAGCAATTACAATTTTAGTTATTTGTAATTGTTGTTTACTAAGTCATAACATTGTCATTGATAACATGAAAAAGGAAAACATACTAAATATCAATAGACAAAAACCAGTTTTCTTTTCTCCAACCAAATCCCTAAATACCTAGCACTGATTTCCAGAAAAAAATACCCCAAATACCATCTTTGGAATAAAAGAATATTCTTTGAAGTCGTTGGACCACGAGGTAAAAACAAAAAATCCAAATGCTTTTTTTCTTACTCTTTGATATGTACAATTGAAAGTATTTCTCATTGAAAACTAATATTTCCATCCAGCACGAGACATTAAATAACTTTTCATATTAGGATGGTAAGAAAGGATAACACTCTTTGGCCCTAGGCGTTTCAGGGGAAAAAAAAAGATAAGGTGAGAGAGGTGGAGCAAGAAAAGCAGAATAGAAGGCCGCACAGATCAGCCCCCTCGCAAGGACACAAATTTAACAACTATCCACACAGAACGAAACACCTCCATAGGAACCCAAATCAGGGGAACTGTCATAGTACCTGGTTGTATCACTGAAAGAGGCGCTGAAGAGTCAGAAAAAACAGTATGAAATCGCTGAGCCCACCCCTTCCCTACCCTAGGCAGTGGCAGTGTGCTGTAAAGAGCATCTCTGGAAGCTGGAAGGGCAAGAGCACAGCAGTTGTGAGACACAGAACTCAGCGCTGTCTCTTACAGGAGAAAGCAAAACCAGTCCAAACTTAGCTGACTCCCACCTGAGAAGGGAGCATTTAAACCACCTCTAGCCAGAGGGAAATTTCCCATCCCAGTAATCAGCGGGGCTGTGGAGGGGTGCACATGATCTACCGAGATACCAGCTGGGACAGCCAAGGGAGTGCTGGCATCGCCCCACTCCAGCCCCAGACCGCACAGCTAGCAGCTCCATGAAAGAGTCCTTCCTTCCGCTTGAGGACAGGAGATGGAATAGTAAGGATCATTTTTTTTTTTTCTTGCATCCTGAATACCAGCTCAACCACAGCAGCACAGGGCACTCACTGGTCAGGATTGTAAAGCCCCTGCTCCAGGCACTGGCTCCTAAACAACATTTCTAGACACACCCTGGGCCAGAAAGAAACTCGCTGCCTTGAAAGAAATGACCAAGCCCTGGGAGCATTCATCACCAGCTAACTGAATAGCCCTTGGTTCCTGAATAAACAGCAGCGATACCCAGGTACTACATCGAGGACCTTGGGTGAACCTCTGAGACATACTGGTTTCAGGTACCAGCATGGTAAGAAGGCAATAGAGTAAAAAGTGGGCTACTGGGGTCCCGAGTTCCAGGACTTGACCGTTTGACAGCAATTCTGGACCTGCCCGTGACCAAGCAGGTGCCCACTGCCCTGAAGGGTGAGTCCCAGGCCTGGCAGCATTCACCATGAGCTGACTTAAGAACCCTGGGGACTTACGGGAGCATCAGTGGTAGTGTTGCTGTACTCTCCATGGCCTGTAGTGGGGGTGGCTACAGGGTGAGGCTGCCCTGCCTTTGGAAAAGAGGGGAAAGTGTGGGAAGAACTGCTTCTTGTGGTTTGAGTGTCAGCTCAGCTGCAATACAATAGTACACCAGGTCTTTAACTCTAATCCCTGACTCCTGGATGACACCTCTGAACCCACCTGAGGGAACTCACTGCCCTGAAAGGAAGGACACAGGCATGGCTAGCTTTGCCACCTGCTGAATATAGAGCCTCAGGGCTTTGAGAAAATATAGGCAGTAGCCAGGGAGTGGTTATAGCAGGATTTTGGCAAGACGCAGCTCTGTGCTAGCTTCAGGTCTGACCCAGCACAGTCATAGTGTTGGTGGATACAAGAGTGCCTGTATCACTCCACCCCCAGCTTTAGGTGGCTCGGAACATGGAGAGAGAGACACACAGTTTGTGTGGGAGAAAGTAAGGGAAGAGAACAAGAGTCTCTGCCTGATAACCCAGAGATTTCTCCTGGATCTTTTCTGAAACCATCAAGGTGGTACCTCCAGAAGTATGCATGAACTGCAGCATTACTAGGCATGGGGGGACCCCTAAAGCAGATACAGTTTAAAACAAAACCCCAAGTATTTGCAAATAGCTGGAAAATATTCTCAAAAAGGACGGTTACAAACAAGCGCAGACAGTGAAGACTACAATAAATACCTAACTCTTCAATGACCAGACACTGAAGAATATCTACTGCCATCAACAACATCTAGGAAAACATAACCTCACCAAATGAAGTAAATAAGCCACAGGGACCAATTCTGGAGAAACAGATATGTGACCTTTCAGACAGAAAATTCAGAATAACTGAGTCATGCCTGTAATTCCAGCACTTTGGGAGGCCAAGACAGCTGGATCATCTGAAGTCAGGAGTTCAAGACCAGCCTGACCAACATGGTGAAACCCCATCTCCACTGAAAATAGAAAATTAACTAGGCGTGGTGGTGCATGCCTATAATCCCAGCTACTGGGGAGGCTGAGGCCAGAGAATTGCTTGAACCCAAGAGGCTCAGACTGCAGGGAGCCGAGATCACCCTATTGCAGTCCAGCATGGGCAACAAAAGTGAAACTATGACTCAAAAAAAAAAAAAGGTGGGTTGATAAAACTCAGAGAAATTCAGTGTAACACAGAGAAGAATTCAGAATTCTATCAGATAAGTTAGCAACAAGTTTCAAATAATTAAAATGATTCAAGCAGAAATTCTGGATCTGGAAAATGCAAGTGATACACTACACAATCTCTCAAACTCTGTTAATAGCAGAATCAATCAAGCAGAAGATAGAATAAATAAGCTTGAAGACAGGCTATTTGAAAATATGCAGTCAAAAAAGACTAAAGAAAAACCGAGTAGAAAGCAATGAAAGAATCTAGAAAAGGGCTTCAGAAGGACAAATCTAAGAGTTATTGGCCTTAAGGAAGAGGCACAGAAACACATGAGTAGAAAGTGTCTTCAAAGAGATCATAATAGAGAACTTCCCAAACCTAGAGAAAGACACAAATATCCAAGTACAAGAATGTTATAGAACTTAAAGTATAATTTAAAAAACTCATGCGAGAGGTACTAGGGATTAACATGAAAAAAAAATCTGAGAGAATATAGGGCTTCAAATATGTAGATGCCAACATACCACACAAAGATAATAAACAGGATGAACCCGAGTTTATACAAATAATGTGATGAGAATGGTCTCATATGTAGTATCAACTTTTAGTAGGAAGAGAATCTACAGTCGAATTCATCATAAAAGCTATTCTCTATACAATGGATACTTTTGTGGCATTCAGGAGAGCATTCATGAAATGGTGAAATGAGAGAAGTGGTATTAATATGTACAGTTTCCAAGGGTGTGAAAACATTCCTAATATCAAATGCAAAAAAGATTTTAATAATGTGTAGATAATTCTTCTCTCCCCAAACAAATCCAGCAGCACAATCCAGGAGCAACTGATCCTTGATCAGGGCCAGGAAGCTGGCTGTGTTTACCACTTGGGGCAGGGGCATTCATAGCCCTTGGTTTCAGAGCAGGAAAGGAGAAAGGAATGAAGACACAGTTAAGCAGAGAGAGCTGAAAGTGCAGATGAATAAGTTGGTGGTGGCACATACCTCTTCCAAGATGGAAAAAAATTGTTTCTATTGCCTGTTCCTGGGATCTGAGGAGCCCCAGCTTTCAGTTCACCTAAATGCAGTTAAGGAGAAAGTTGGCTTGAGGAACAATTAGGGAAAGCTCTTTACCTATGCTTGATACGTTTTCTTTTAAAATAAGCTTAAAAAGGGGGAGAGAATAAAGAAAATTACTGAATAACCATAATTTGCATGAATAATAGATAATGGGAAGATGGTTAAGTATAATTGAGAGGATTTTTTAAAATGTGGTAGATTTTTCTTCCACTTGCGTTTCTGACTATAAGGCTTTTTTCTTAAGTGATCTGAAGCATCCATTTTCCTTGAAGGAGGTAAAGATTTGTTGTAGAAGGAAAGAACCAAGAATATATCACATTGCTTTCGGTGCAGTGAGCCAGTATCTTTATAAACCAAACTCATGGTTTAAAATGGGAACTTTTAAGTTCCTTACTCCCTTTTTTAACCTTTAGGACTCAGTTAACATTTTGCCAGTGTAGAAAATATTTCCTGGATTAGCTGGAGTCTGGAAAATGTATATGACATAGGGGGAATAAGAGATAAAGAAGAGGTGTAAAGGGCAAGGGCACAGCAGTCAGACATGTGTCCCAACTAGGAAGAGGAACACTGAGCATAAAGAGGGTCTCTTGTCCTCACTTCCAATGTGATACTCTAGTATGCATTCAGTTAGGGGCTACCTGCATCAAAACACACTTGGTCATGCAGTGTGGTCAGGCAAATGGAAGCTCTGAGTTGTCTCCAAGCTTTGCTTGATTTGTATATGGCATGCACACTGAAGGGGCCTGCCATGGGGAACCATTATGGTAGAACAAGATAACCCCACCACCACGAAGGTGGGAGCAAACTACACTAGGCAATAGAGGCAGAAAGAGGACATGACAGAGACCTCAAGACCTTGCACCCAGGGAAAGCTGAGTAATATTTAGCCAACTGAACGTGCCAGGGAGGATTCTCAGGCTTTGAACAAGCCAAGAGAGACCAAGGTGCAGGCTATAGGTAGCCTTCAACATAAATACCAGCAGCACAAGCAGTTGCCAGAATTATCACCAAGGTAGACCAGAGATATCACCATGCGACAAGAGCAGAGAACTCTAATATTTTGCTCCTTATATTAGGCACATGAAATCATAGCACATGCACACACACACACACACACACGCACACACCATCTTACCCAGGTATCATTTTTAAAATAAGCTGAGGTGGAGATGTGAAAGAATGAGAAATCTGAGATGATGAGATTTTTTTTTTCTTAAAGGGACTGGGCATTAGTTGAAAATGACTCTTTAAATTATTATATTTCAATGAGGTTTAAGCAAAGAAGACTGAAACTTATTTTCCCCATCAGAAAGTGGGGAGAGAGCTTTAGAGAAAGGCCAAGCTAGATACAGAGAAAATAAAAGACTTGCATTTTCTCTGCACGTGATTTGTTCTGCGAAATATTTTCGTGATTCTGCTACATGAATTGATAGCTGGAGTTTAGGAAACACTGGAATAAGGTTTAGCACAGACCAGCTGGCAGATGCAGATGATGCCTTCCTGGCCCAGATTCCAAAACTTACCCAGAAATTAAATTTATTTCAGATATAACCTTTCACTTTTCTGGAAAACAGTTGGAAGTGCAATTCAGCAAAGATCAGAATATCTGACAAGGTTGTGACTTGCTGTGCTAAGAAATTCACCTCCAAAACAGATCTAGGTGCAGCTAGGGGACTTGCTACTATTCTGGACCTAATTCTGAACAAAATAGAGGGTTTGGGGAAATCCACAAACCATCAGAGAAAAACTCCATGTTCTCTCTGGCTCATTCAAGTCAAGAATAGAACACTAATACTAATAATTAATACATCTGTGACCAGAGTTTCCCAAAGAAAGTTTTATGAAATATAAGCCCTAAGAGATGCTCCTTGCACAAAGAGTTCTGCGATCAAATATGAAAGTGAGGCCGGGCGTGGTGGCTCACACCTGTAATCCCAGCACTTTGGGAGGCCTAGGTCGGCGGATCACCTGAGGTCAGGAGTTTGAGACTAACGTAACCAACATGGTGAAACCCTGTCTCTACTAAAAATACAAAATTAGCCAGGCGTGGTGGCACACACCTGTAATCCCAGCTACTTGGGAGACTGAGGCAGGAGAATTGCTTGAACTTGGGAGGTGGAGGTTGTGGTGAGCCGAGATCACACCATTGCACTACAGCCTGGGCAACAGAGTGAGACTCCGTCTCAACAACAACAGCAACAACGAACCACACACACAAAATATGAGAGTGAGACTACTCATACTGTTTTCTCCTCTTGATGATTCAAAATACACATGATGTACTTATGTGTACTAAAGGCTCCAAGAACCTTACCTTCTTTTTTTTTTTTCTTACCTTCATTTAACTTGATGTTTCCTAACTTACTTAGCTTCACAATATTCTTAAAGTATATAAATAGCCATTGACATACAATGGAATGAAGTGTATTAATGATACACTTTGGGAAGTGCCATATTGTTTAGATTCATTTTATTTCTGACAGAAAAAAAGACATGAGTGTAATTTGATGGTTTTAGAATCAGGAAAAAAAAGTGACTCAAGAAGTTTGATAAAGCAGTGGCATCATTAAGCGATGAATGATAAATAGATTTTACCTCTGCCCTTCTCTATCAGCCACTTCCCAAACCACCCTAAACACATCTGCAGTCTTAGTAAAAGTACTGAGATTGAAAATGCCCTAGCAGTCCTCGACTTAAGCCCATGTTATAGCAATTCTGAAGCTACTATTGAACAGGCCAATACTGTAATTATAAATAATCATAATAGCAGGGGTAGAGCAGAGGTATTAAAGAAAGCTGGTGTAGTTACAAAATTATCTCTCTGATGTTCTAAAATTAGAAGAGAGTATATTGAGCAAATGGCAGCCCTTATAAACATCAGGGCAGGCATTTTGCAACACAGTGCCTAGCATAATGGACATATCTAGTAAATATTAAATAAATGAATGACAGTGTAACAGCAAATACATTTATTATGGTATTTGCATAATAATGACACATATTAATGACACATAAGCATAATGACACATGCTTTCAAAGGTCTAGGTCCCATGGAGAGCAAATAATCTGGATGATCCCGGATGGAAACTGGGTCTTTCTTTTTCTTTCTTTAGAGGTAGCAGAGAGACATGGTTTAACAGGAGACTGACAGGGAAAGGTGAATCCTTTTTTCGTTTTGTTTTTGAGATGGAATTTTATTCTTGTTGCCCAAGCTGGAGTGCAATGGCAGCATCTCGGCTCACCGCAACCTCCGCCTCCCGGGTTCAAGCGATTCTCTCACCTCAGCCTCCCGAGTAGCTGGGAATACAGGCATGCGCCACCACACCCGGCTAATTTTGTATTTTAATAGAGACGGGGTTTCTCCATGTTGGTCAGGCTGGTCTTGAACTCCCAATCTCTGGTGATCTGCCCACCTCGGCCTCCCAAAGTACTGGGATTACAGGTGTGAGCCACCGTGCCCAGCCTGAAAGGTGAATCTTTTAGGAGTGGAGAGGAGAAAGCTGAGTTGGCAAAGTGGTTGAGACTTATGCCCAAATCCCGTGAAGCATCCTAGAGGTGTTGGTGTATTGAAATGAGTATACCTGCCTGGATGACACCAAAGACCATGTTAAATGCTAAGGGTCCTTCAGATCATTCTGATTTAGAGGAACTATAGCACCAGTAGCACCACATACCTTTAAGAGCATTTAAGTTTAGGCATTTAAGTTTAGGCAACATCCTCAGCAGTGACTATGGAATGATGACTAGAAAGACCTCTAATCTACTGCCCTGTGCTATTCAATCCTGGTACAGCCAAATGAGGAGAAAGACATGAAAAAAATAGAGATTCAATGAACTGTTCACCATATTTGACAAGTAGAGGTCTTGGAGCCGCATTTGATTTGATTTCAAAAAACAAAGAAGCACAACAATTCCTATACATTAGGTATTGTGGGAAAAATTTACATTTGATCCTGAGCATTTATTCATAATTAATTTCGGATAAAGAATATTATTTGCTGTCTGGTATATATACTTTAAGACCTCACATTTTGTACTTTCAAAAAACACGGGAACAGTAGGACAGGTTGCCCCTGACAACAGTTCTCTCCCACAATCCCTCCCTCATTTGTCATGGGAATAGTGACCACAAGGAGACAATTCCTTCAGAAAAATTCCTTCATTGTTTTAAAAACATATGTCTCTGGTAGGCAGCTGGGTAGCCGATTGCAGGATTAACGATGAGTAAAACAGCTCTGCATGTAATCTGACTACCCTAGGTTCAGATATAGAAATAAATTAGACAAGGATTAAAATTATATTTCAGTTATCTTTGGGTGATTTAGATTTCTGTATTCATCTGTACTTTTCCTATGCTAGCATATTTATTTTTATAATCAGAAAAAATAAGAATAAAAGAAATATAAAAATTGTTTAAAAATATCAGTATTAGACTTCACCTTCCAGCCCTGGTGAAATGACTGATTTCAGATTTGCCACCCAGCCATAAACAACAAGAAAACTGAAAAAAAAAAAAAAAAAAAAAAAAAAAAAAAAAAAAAGATGAAATATCAAACAGCTGTTTCAGATATTAGATAATAGACAATAGAGGACTTTGACCCAGGACATAAGATAAATAAATGTGGTGAGGTATACAATTGCCTCAACATTCTGTTCGGAGGTTGTATTAGTCCAACTTCATGCTGCTGATAAAGACATACTGGAGACTGGGCAATTTACAAAAGAAAGAGATTTAATGGACTTAACAGTTCCACATGGCTGACGAGGCCTCACAATCATGGCAGAGGGCAAGGAGTAGCAAGTCACATCTTATGAGGATGGCGGCAGGCAAAAAGAGAGCTTGTGCAGGGAAACTCCTGTTTTTAAAACCATCAGATCTTGTGAGACTCATTCACTATCACAATGACAGTGGAGGAAAGACCTGCCCCCATAATTTAATCATCTCCCACTTGGTTCCTCCCATGACAGATGGGAATTCTGGGAGTTACAATTCAAGATGAGATTTGGGTGGGGACACAGCCAAACCATATCATTCTGCCCCTGGCCCCTCCCAAATCTCATGTCCTAACATTTCAAAACCAATCATGCCTTCCCAGCAGTCCCCCAAAGTCTTAAATCATTTCAGCATTAACTCAAAAGTCCACAGTCCGAAGTCTCATCTGAGGCAAGGCAAGTTATTTCTGCCTGTGAGCCTGTAAAATCAAAAGCAAGTTAGTTACTTCCTAGATACAGTGGGGGTACAGGTATTGGGTAAATACAACCATTCCAAATGGGGAAAAAAAATGGCCAAAACAAAGGGGCTAGAAGCCACATGCAATCTGAAATCCAGGAGGGCAGTCCAATCTTAAAGCTTCAAAATGATTTCCTTTGACTCCATATCTCACATTCAGGATGCACCGATGCAAAAGGTGGGCTTCCACAGCCTTTGGCAGATCTGCCCCTGTGGCTTTGCAGGGTATATCCCCCCTCCTGACTTCTTTCACAGGCTGGTGCTGAGTCTCTGTGGCTTTTCCAGGCACATGATGCAAGCTGTCAGTGGACCTAGCATTCTGGGGTCTGGAGGACAGTGACCCTCTTCTCACAGCTCCACTAAGCAGTGCCTGAGTAGGGACTCTGTGTGAGGGCTTCAACTCTACATTTTTCTTCTGCACTACCCTAGCAGAGGTTCTCTATGAGGGCCCCACCCCTGCAGCAAACTTCTCCCTGGGCATCCAGATGTTTCCATATATTCTCTGAAATCTTGGCGGAAGTTTCCAAACCTCCTATCTTGACTTCTGTGCACCTGCAGGCTCAACACCACATGGAGGCTGTCAAGGTTTAGGACTTCCACTCTCTGAAGAAACAGCCTGAGCTGTACCTTGGCCCCTTTTAGTCATGACTGGAGCAGCTGGGACACAGGCCACCAAATCCCTAGACTGCATACAGAAGAGAGACCCTGGGCCAGGCCCACAGAATGACTTCTTCCTCCAATACTTCTGGGCCTGTGATGGGAGAAGTTGTGGCAAAGGTCCTGACATGCCCTGGAGACATTTTCCCCATTGTTTTGGGGATTACCACTTGCCTCCTCATTACTTATGCAAATTTCTGCAGCCGGCTCAAATTTCTCCTTAGGAAATGGGATTTTCTTTTCTATTACATTGTCAGGTTGCAAATTTTCCAAAGTTTTATGCTCTGTTTCCCTTTTAAAACTGAATGCCTTTAACAGCATCCAAGTCACCTCTTGAATGCTTTGCTGCTCAGAAATTTCATCTGCCAGATACCCTAAACTGTCTCTCCCAAGTTCAAAATTCCACAAATCACTAGGGCAGGGGCAAAACACCACCAGTCTTTTTGCTAAAACATAACAAGAGTCACCTTTGCTCCAGTTCTCAACAAGTTCCTCATCTCCATCTGAGACCACCTCAGCCTGGATTTCATTGTCCATATCATTATCAACATTTTGGTCAAAGCCATTCAACAAGTCTCCAGGGAGTTGCAAACTTTCCCACATTTTCCTGTCTTCTGAGCCCTACAAACTGTTCCAGCCTCTGCCTGTTACCTGTTTCCAAAGTCGCTTCCATGTTTTCAGATACCTTTTCAGCAATGCCCCACTCTTTGGGTACCTATTTACTGTATTAATCCGTTTTCATACTGCTGATAAATACATACCCAAGACTGGGCAGTTTACAAAAGAAAGAGATGTAATGGACTTACAGTTCCACATGGCTGGAGAGACCTCATAATCATGCTGGAAGGCAAGGAGGAGCAACTCACATCTTATGTGGATGGTGGCAGGCAAAAAGAGAGCTTGTGCAGGGAAACTCCCATTTTTAAAAGCATCAGACTTTGTGAGACTCATTAACTATCATGAGAACAGCACAGGAAAGACCCATCCCCATAATTTAATCATCTGCCACCAAGTTCCTCCCATGACATATGGTAATTCTGGGAGTTACAATTCATGATGAGAATGGGGGGGGGACATAGCCAAATCATATCACAGGTACTTCCAGACTGTGGCACACAGTGGAAGACAAGAAGCAACACATAACAATCTTTGTCGGTTGGAAATACAGATATTAAAGTTTGAAAAAGCAGATGCATATGGAATTTATGGGAAATAGTTCCGGAGACAAGGTTGTTGAGCTACAGAGAGAATGAGTTTGAGAAATCTTCACAGAAGTTTTGCTGAGAAGGTTGCTGAATACTAAAATGTGCGTGTGTAAGCTGAAACGTCATGATGCTAGGCAAAGTACTTATGGAGAGCTGTAAACTGAACTATTCCTACAGCATACAACATGGAGGTCTTTCAAATTCTGACCAAGTGGAAATACTTTGTTGAAAAACTGGAGCATTCAGGCAACTTCCGGAAAATCACATTTTAGTAGAGGTGAAACTAGACTTAAAGTAAAGGATACTTTAGATCCACCCTAACAAAATTGATTTGAAAGTTATTTAACTGACTGACAAAACTAAGTTCAACATTTCTTAAAGATGCACAATGGGGTTCTGATATTTAGCCATATAAAATGTTCAGTATTCAATCAAATATTCTTAGCCATGCAAAGCAGTAAAAGAAGAAATACATAAGCAGGAGAGAAATCAGCCAATGGAAATGTTCAGAAGTGACAAAAATTACTGTATTAAAAAACAAAGACTTTTAAATAATTTTAAAATAATTTTTATATATATTTTCAAATATTTGAAGGAACTCATGCACGCCATGAAGAGATAACTGAGAGGTTTAAACTGGAAACAAAAAGAAGTTGTAGAGATGAAGAATACAGTATCTAAAACAAAATATTTACAAGATGAGCTTAAAAGCAGTTTAGTTACTGCAGAATAAAAGACGAAGATGCAACAATAGATGACTCTCCAAACTGCACTTGAGAAAGAAAAAGGACTTAAAAAATCAGAATCTTAGAAATCTGCAGTACAATATAAAGCAGGTTTAACATATGTGTCATTATATTAAATGCATTTAGAGAAGACAGAAAAGATATTTGAAGAATTTGATTTATTTTTCTTAATTTCATGAAAACTATAAAACCATAGACCCACAAAGTTTAACAAACATAAAAAACTATAAACAGTAACAGCTACAACAAAACACATCAAGATACATTGTAATAAAATAGTTGAAAACCAATGATAGAGAAAAATTATAAAGCAGCCAAAGGGGGGAAAATAATAGCTTGCATACAAAGGAAGGAAGATAAAAATAAACATTCACTTCTCTTCAGAAACTATGCAAGCCAGGAGATGATATGACATCTATAAATTACTGATACAAAAGTGCAACCTAGAATTCAATATACAGAAAGAAAATCCTTTTAACATCAAGACAAATAAGATTTCTCAGACAGACAAAACTGAATTTATCCAGCAAATATGTAATACTAAATATGTGAAAGAAAGTTCTTCAAGTGAGAACACAAGGATACCACAGAAAACCCTGGATCAACGTAAAAAGATTAGAGCAACAGAAATAATAAATATGTGCAAAGATATTCAGAATTCTTTCCTCATTGAAAAAAGTTAAATTTATTTTAAAAATAATTGACTATAACAAGTAAAAATGATATATCTTGGGATTTAACATATGTAGATTTAAAATGCATGACAAAGACAAGGGATTTGAGGAGATAACTGGAAGTACACCATTGTAAGGATCTTACATAACACTATATCTATATATGGCATACATATATATATGCTATAGTGCTATATGACTTTAAGATAGATGGGCATAAGTTAAATGGGGTATGTTTCAAACTCTCAATAAACTGAAATTGATGGAACATATCTCAAAATAAGAAGAGTTATTTATGACAAACCCACAGCCAATATCGTATTGAATGGGCAAAAGCTGGAAGCATTCCCTTTGAAAACCCATACAAGACAAGGATGCCCCCTCTCACCACTCCTATTCAACATAGTATTGGACATTCTGGCCAGGGCAAACAGGCAGGAGAAAGAAATAAAGGGTATTCAAATAGGAAGAGAGGAAGTAAAATTGTCTCTGTTTGCAGGTGACATGATTTTACCTTTAGAAAACCCCATCATCTCAGCCCCAAAACTCCTTAAGTTGATAGGTAACTTTAGCAAAGTCTCAGGATACAAAATCAATGTTCAAAAATCATTCCTTTACACCAGCAATAGACAAGCAGAGAGACAAATCATGAACGAACTCCCATTCACAACTGGTACAAAGACAATAAAATACCTAGGAATACAGCTAACAAGGAATGTAAAGGACCTCTTCAAGAAGCACTACAAACCACTGCTCAAGGAAATAAGAGAGGACTCAAACAAATGGAAAAACATTCCATCCTCATGGATAGGAAGAATCAATATTGTGAAAATGGCCATACTGCCCAAAGTAATTTATAGATTCAATGCCAATCTCATCAAACTACCACTGACATTCTTCACAGAATTATAAAAAACTACTTTACATTTCATGTGGAATCAAAGAGGACCCTGTATAGCCAAGACAATCCTAAGCAAAAAGAACAAAGCTGGAGGCATCACACTACATGACTTCAAACTGTACTACAAGGTTGCAGTCACCAAAACAGCATGGTGCTGGTACCAAAACAGACATATAGACCAATGGAACAGAATAGAGCCCTCAGAAATAATGCCACACATCTACAAAAACTAGCAATGGGGAAAGGATATCCTATTCAATAAATAGTGCCAGGAAAACTGGTTAGCCATATGCAGAAAACCGAAACTGGACCCCGTTTTTACACCTCATACAAAAATTAACTCAAAATGGATTAAAGGCTTAAATGTAAAACCCAAAACCATAAAAACCCTAGAAGAAAACCTAGGCAATAGACATTCAGGACATAGGCATAGGCAATGACTTCATGAAGAAAATGCCAAAAGCAATTGCAACAAAATCCAAAACTGATGAGTGGGATCTAATTAAATGAAAGAGCTTCTGCACAACAAAAGAAACTATCATCAGAGTGAACAGGCAACATACATAATGGGAGAAAATTTTTGCAATCTACCCATCTGACAAAGACGTAATATTCAGAATTTATAAGGAACTTAGACTAATTTACAAGAATAAAACAAACAACCCCATCAAAAAGTGGGCAAAGGATATGTACAGACACTTCTCAAAAGAACACATTTACTTAGCCTACAAACATATGAAAAACAGCTCAACATCACTGATCATTAGAGAAATGCAAATCAAAACCACAATGAGATAACATCTTATGCCAGTCAAAATGGTGATTATTAAAAAACCAAGAAACAATAGATGCTGGCAAGGCTGTGGAGAAATAGGAACACTTTTACACTGTTGGTGGGAATGTCATATTAGTTCAACCTTTGTGGAAGACGGTATGGTGATTCCTCAAGGATCTGGAACCAGATATACCATTTGACCCAGCAATCCCATTTCTGGGTATATACCCAAAGAAATATAAATCATTCTACTATAAAGACACATGCACACATATGTTTATTGCAGCACTATTTACAATAGCAAAGTCATAGAACCAACCCAAATGCCCATCAGTGATAGACTGGATAAAGAAAATATGGTACATGCGCATAATGGAATACTAAGCAACCAGAAAAAGGAATGAGATCATGTCCTTTTCAGGAACATGGATGAAGCTGGAAGCCATCATTCTCAGCAAACTAACACAGGAACAGAAAACCAAACATCGCATGTTCTCACTCATAAGTGGGAGTTGAACAGTGAGAACGCATGGACATAGAGGGGTACCAACAAACACCAGGGTCTATTGGGGGTGTGGGGCGAGGGGAGGGAACTTAGAGGATGGGTCAATAGGTGCAGCAAACCACAATGGCATATATGTGTGTGTGTGTGTGTGTGTGTGTGTGTGTGTGTGTGTAACAAACCTACACATTCTGCACATGTATCCTGGAACTTTAGTGAAATTTTAAAAAGTCATTTTAATAGGTATGTAGTGTTATCTTATTGTAAGAGAACTAAGCATTGCAACAAAGTATATTTTAAATAACTGAAATTCTGTTATTTTCAAAATATTGTTAAAAGATAACTGTACTGACAAGAATATGTTCCTTAATCCCATAACACTTTTTGAGGTGGATACACCATGATATGGTTTCAGCTTTTCTTTAAGCTCACACTGTATTTGACTTATTTTCATTCCATTCTTACTCTCTCAAGACTAGCGTCACTTCATAAATTCTTGTTGCAAGAGTTGCTTGTGGAAAAAAATGTATGTAACTTATTAAGAGCTTGTGTTCCTTTTACTCCAATGTCAACTTCCCAGTACTGGAACACACTTTTAGCAGGATCTAAACCTACCAAGCCTACACCTTGATTATAATCAGTAGAAAAGACCTGTTTTTCAGAATACCCATGGCAACCCCAAAAGCCAGAAACACATTTCAAAAAATGTGTCTCAGGTTGCACATTTGCCTTCATCCACATAAAAAATATATGTTTTTAAAAAGTTTCTTTGTAATAACAGTTTTCATTATGACAAAATTAGGTGGGTAACAGGTAATATGCCTTAGTATGTGAAGAACATTTAAAAGGACAGGAGATGTATAAATACTCTTGGAAATTTTCCTTCATTCAAAAAAGGAAATTATATTTAGACTACTCAAATAAACTGATTTTAAAACTGATGATTTTTTTCCTAAGCAAAAATCAATAATGTATGGCTCATATGCTAATGAATCAATTTTTCATTGCAGATCCTAAGTATAGTCCTGCAAATTTTCTTGGCTAAATCTCATCACAAGATAGTTGACTGATTGCATATTGCAGCAGCATAATGCTAGAGGAACTAATCTTGACTGATATTGTAGCTTTCTTAAAGGACACTTTAAAAACAACTGGTCTCGAGATTATAAGTTCTTTCTAAAATTCAATTCAGGTTATTGTTCAGGGTAAAAGAATTAAGAAAGGTCACTGGATGCATTGATTGTGGTGGTCCCAATTTAGTCACACAGGCTCATTCTTTGTCTAATTGTGTCATCCCAAATGAATAGCTAGATTTAATCAATTCTGATAACAAAAAAAAGAGTTATTCTCAGTAAATGGATTTTGCAAACCAATCAAATCAGGTTTTATGTCTATCAATCCTAACCCAGAAATATTCAACAAAAAGCTTTATAAAATGCAAATTTCTAAAAATTATAGAAATGTTCTACTTCCTTATAATATTTACTTTTTTCATCTTATATTCTCTTTTTATTTTAAGGAAATCAAGGATTGCACAAAAGGTCAATTATATTACAGTATTTCTACTGAATAAAAACCAATCTAAGTGTCATAATGGCAGGAAAATTATTTTTATAAATATTATGATTTTACCATGTTTTTAATTACAGTACAAAATTCTTTTCAAAAGTAATTATATGATAGAGAACTAAGAGTAACATATAATTCAACAAGCTTCTCTTCATAAAAGAATATTAGGGGATTATTTTTGAGTGAATTGGCAGTTTAATATATTTGATTTTCTTTCCAAGTCTCACTGTGTGCATCTTTTGTACTGCAGCTGCAAAGTCTGTAGATTGATCTCATCAAATCTCACATGCAAATTACAGTTCTACCTCCACACACATTGGGTTTAATAATGATAAAAATAGATGACAAATATGAAAGAGAACTAGTGCAAAAGTCTTAGTATAGCCACAAGCTTAGCATATTTCAGGAAAAATAATATGATGTAGCCCAGGGGCAGTAGACAAGGGGTGGAAGATGAGATAAAAGTGGTGGCCAGAGGCCAGATCCTACAGCGTATTCAAGGCCATGATAAGGAGTCTAGATTTTATTCTAAGGGTAATGAAAACACAAAGTAGTGTTTTGTGCAGGAGAATGACATGATCTGACTAACTTCTGAAAGGATCATCCTGTCTGCTTTGTGGCAAATTGGCCAAAAAAGGGCAAGGGAATAAGCAGGTAGATCAATTCAGAAGCTATTGCAAGAGTTCAGGAGAGAGATGATTGTGATCGAAACTAGGTTTGTAGTATAGAACAGAAACTAGGTTTGTGATCGAAACTAGATTTGTAGTATAGAGTAAGAGGTTGAATTCAGGAAATATTTCGGAGGTAGAACCTCCTGGATTTACTGATAGATTGGATGTGGGCATTGGGGGAGTTAGAAGAGATGAGAACACAACTAGGTATTTGAACTGAGAAGATGGGTGGATGATACTGTAAAGAAAAAGTCTGGCCGGGCGCGGTGGCTCAAGCCTGTAATCCCAGCACTTTGGGAGGCCGAGACGGGCGGATCACAAGGTCAGGAGATCGAAACCATCCTGGCTAATACAGTGAAACCCCGTCTCTACTAAAGAATACAAAAAACTAGCCGGGCGACAGAGCCAGACTCCGTCTCCAAAAAAAAAAAAAAAAAAAAAAGAAGTCTGTGGAGGACCAGGTTGCCTGTGAGGTAGGCGTGGATTAAGAGTCCTGTTTACAAATTTTAGGATTGAGATGCTGATAGGTTTGGCTCTGTGTCCCCATCCAAATCTCGTTTTGAATTGTACTCCCATAATTCCCACATGTTGTGGGAGGGACCCACTGGGAGAAAATTTGAGTCATGGAGGCAGTTTCCCCCATACTGTTCTCGTGTTAGTGAATAAGTCTCATGAAATCTGATAATTTTATCGGGGTGTCTGCTTTTGCATCCCCCTCATTTTCCCTTGCCGCTGCCATGTAAGAAGTGCCTTTCTCCTCCTGTGATCATTCTGAGACCTCCCAGCCATGTGGAACTGTAAGTCCAATTAAACCTCTTTTTCTTCCCAGTCTCCGGTATGTCTTTATCAGCAGCATGAAAACGGACTAATACAGATGCCTACTGAACATTCAAGAGATATTGATTAGGCAGTTTCATGTATGTCTAAAACTGAAGAGAGAGATCTGCACTTGGGGCATGTGTAGAGCTATGGAATAGATTGAGATTGGTTAGGTAAGAATGTAGGTTGGTAGAGGGTTGGGGCAGATTGCAGATACTCCAGTATTTAGAGATCATGCAGAGAAGAAGCAAGCAGACAATGAAAGAAGCCTGAAACAGTGTGCCCAGTAATATAGGAAATAAGCAGAAGAAAGTGGCATCTTGGAAGCCAAAATAAATTAAAAATGTTTTAAGAAGAATGGAGTGGGCCTTCTAAAGGAGAGTTGAAAGATTTTAGATAAAAAAGGCATCTTTGAAAAGTATTGCTTTTTTGTAAAAGGCAACTGAGAAACTGGGCTGTAGCTGGAGGGTGATATAGAGTAAAATACATTTTTATTTTTGCTTCTAATAATAGAAAAGATACTTAGTTTTTTTAAAAATTGTCCTTTTTCTATTTTCTTTTTTTTTTTTTTGATTTAGATTAATTTTATTGACAAGGTTTATAAGAACAAATTAAATATTTAAAATCGAAGGCCAATTATTAGGTCTCATTTAGTTGCTTATTTTGTTCACTTCTATTTACCTTTCCCTAGTGTCTGAGTAACTATCAAACAAGTCAAACCTGTGAAAAATACCTGTTAACATTCAACATATATATTTCTGTTCTATGATGCAAAGGTATTTTTCAACACTTAATTGGTACATCAAATGTGTCATTCTGTCATAAGCAGTATGTTTTAAAATTCAGATTTAATAAACTGATTTAAGACAGTAAATTGAAAGACAAAATTAGTCTCATTCAGGAGTGGTCCATTATGTTGATCATCTAGAATCAACACTGATTAGACAAACTTTAAAAGCCAGAGCCCCAACTCCAGAGAAACATTAAATTTCTTTAATGTAAAAGTGTATTATTTTTGAGACACTTTGTCAGCGAGATCCACGATTACTTGCACATTATATTCTGGCATTATTATCTGGTACTTTAATCGTAATCATGAAGGTGGCTGGGTTTCCTGTAAATATCAGCATTTTATATGGGCAAAAGCAGTTAATAAAAATCGGTTCATTTACTATAAGCCAAATGTGCTTGTACTTAATCCCACCCTTTCCCAAAGTTTTTGAAGCTTTGATATGTTGATTTTTGGTCTGTCCTTAATATAAAACGTACCTACAGACACTTTTACAGAGTTAATACTAAAATTACAAATTGATGACACTTTCGAGCAAAGCAGGATAACTGTCTGTTCCTTCAGTGTTCCATCACTGAGTTGACTTTCCCTGCTCCATCATACTGTCTGGCTGAACACTGACATTCCATAGTCTACAACTGTAAAGATACCTACCTATGTGAGTTTAAAAAGTGGTCTGCACAAAAGAAATAAAAAAACTTTATGTACAACAAATTGTTTTTTAAAAATACAAAAATAACATCTGTCACTTCTGTCATGCTAACAATCTGACATATATACACATGCAGGAGAAAAGTTCCAATTCAGTCATCTGGACAACTATAGCTTGTATATTTTTAATATGATGGACACACTGCTGCTGCATTTTCACACTGACAGAGATGTGTATTCAAAATATTTCATATACTAAATACTGCAATCTCTGTGTGTATAAATCCCAGTCATAAGTTTTTGTTCTACTTGATTAAAAGTATGCCTTAAGCAAGCTAATATTAAGCACACTAAAAACCACGACAGTTCAAGAATCTATGACCTTATATAAAGAAACCCAAAATGTACAAAATACAACTATAAAAGCAAGGAACAATTAATGCCATGCAAGATTTTAAACTAAAAATGGCATAGAAATGCAATTTAAAATAGCAAACTCAAATTCACGTAACACTCAAGATAAAAAGGTCAGCAGTAAGTTCTAATGTTGCTTAACAAGGATTTAGAAAAGGAAATACATTCTCTTTGCTGGTATAATGGTATAAATCAGATCTTTGAATCTATGGGAACGAGTCATCTTCTCTGTCCTCTATCTCAAGAAATTAGCTCTTTTACAGTTGTTTTTATGAAATCTTTTCTTTCAGTTAAATCATAAGTAGGATAATTTCCATAGACCTTTTTGCAAATCTGTTTCATTGTGACTTCTTCCAAGTTAGCACTGGCCAGTAATTTCTTTATTGTTTCCTTTAATTCTTCATCTGTAGGGGGTTTCTTCAACTTTTTAATTAAGGTTCATCATCTGAACTATCCTCAGACTCACTTTCTTTTTTGGAACTGTTTTGATTCTTCTGGGTGGTGCTGCCATCTGCCTTCTTAACATTGGCACTTTTCACAGATTTTTTACTTTTAGAAGTAGCTTTCTGTTTAGGTTTTTCTCTTTTGGCTGTCTTTTTTGGTGGCTCCTCTTCACTTTCTTTATCTTCATCATCTGAAGACTCTTCCTTGTTTTTCTTTTCATCTTCATCACTACTAGATTCATCTGACAGAATTTCAGGACATTTGGTTCGCTTAGCCTTCCTTGCCATTCCAGAACTGTTCCGTTCCTTTTTACTGCCTTTGCTAGAAGTTTTTTTAGATTTTGGCAATGGTTTGCCAGAAGGCTTTGGATGCATTAAGAAATTCAAGATCCTCTTCACTAGTTCACTATTTACACCTGATCTCTCCAAATCAAGAACCTCACAGATGCTCTTTAACATGGCATTTCTAAACTTTTTCAACATTTCTTCCTTCTTTTTATACTGGACATTTCCTTTTTCAAACGGAAAGCCACTGAACTGACCCACATTCTTCTTTAATGAGGACACAGTGCCTGGCCTGTTGTAAAGCAGTTTGTGTAGATTTCTAAGTTCATCAGTTTTCTTCTTACTTAGAAAAAAATGTATCCTCTCAATTTCACAAAGTTTCTGCCCCTTTCCTTGTGCAATTGTAAATGGCTCTCTCTGTAAGGAAGAGACCTGCATTGTCAACCTCTCTACTTTCTTCTTTTCCCTCTTGCCTTCCACGATGAGACTCTTTTCTTTTTCCTCCTCTTCCTCCTCGTCGTCGTCCTCGTCCTCTTCCTCCTCGCTCTCCTCTCTGGGACCAGGCATTTCGGGTTCTTTCTCGGATGCGGGCTGGGCGGGGGTTCCCTCTCCCTCCGCAGCAGGGGCCGAGGCGGACGTGCTGTGAACCGCGGATCCCGGCCGCCACGGGCCTGGCACGCGAGGGCACGAGGAGGTTCTGGGAGGCGGCGGCTGCCGACGCCGAGGAGAAGGCGCGCGGGCCGCTGTCTAGCGTGACGCTCGCTGCCGCGCGCTGGGCTCCCCAGAATCAACAAGATTTTCAAAATGGCAGTTCGGGAAGGAGAGCGGGAATGCGGCGACCAATCAGGGCCGCGAGCTGGGAGTTGGCGGGCGCCGGGCGGGGGAAGCGGGGTGGCCGGGCGCCTCCGCGGGAAGCCCGGGCTGGAGGGACCGCGAGGGGTCGCCTCGGCCGCGGGCGGAGGGCTCTATTTTCATTTCTGATGGAAGTGACCTAGTAGAAAGGGAGGAATGTTTGATATACAAGAGACAAGGAAACGTTTATTGCAGGAGTGATTTCTTCAACAGGGTGAGAGGATATGAAATCCAAAACGCAGTTGAGGGGTTAGTCTTAGATAGTTATCAAGTGCTACTTTCACAATAGCAGGAAAAATTTAAAGGAGTTTTGATACAGATGCAGGGAGGTTGAGAGTTAATTTAAAGGAGTTTTGACACAGATGCAGGGAGGTTGAGAGTTTGGGATTTGGAAAGATGTCAAAATTTCTGATTTAGCTATGCAAGTGAAAACAATTCAGGGGCATAAAAGATTATTGTAATCAGTTCTACAAATTCAAACATCTAGCTTAGACCTTGACTCAGACTCCCTAGTTATAAGTCATTGCTGCATATACTCTTGCACAAGTTATTATAACATTCAAAATATGTTCATGAAGCATGTGTTAGAGAAATTAAGTCAGTAAGTACTTGTTTTCATTTCACAATCTAATTTGATGAAAGCAATTCCAAATTCTCTGGAAATTATTTTTATTGCAGTGGCTACAGAATGGTTTGCTTTAGAGAAAAAGGTCCCATAATCTTTGATAAAATTGAAGGTAGAATCAATGATATTTGATTCTGATTGATCTAGGGCTTAGTGAACTGTAAAACTCCTGGGCCATTTTGCTAAGCAACCTGGAAGCTCTTTATCCCCTTTCATCACATCCTAGGAAACCTGCCAACTGCATGTTTTGGAAACAAAAAGTTTATTCAGAGTTTTTCAGCTCACAATACAGTCAATTATTTTCAGTGTGCAGACACTATATGCTGACACAGTAGAAAGTTATTTTGGGAAGCAGGGTCTCCAATCTGTATTTTCAGGCATTGATTAGAGACTCTAAGAATAGAAACATGATGCAATGTGCTGGGAAACAAGAGAGCTAATTTATTCCAATCGTCCAATCACTAGCTCAAGTCCTACTATCCTCTATCCCCACACACAAAAAATAATTCTCTGTGTTGCAAGTTAAGATGACATTTTCAGAATCCAGCACATCAGAGCTCTTAGACATTATCTAGTTTAGCACCTTCTATGTATAAATAGGTAAACCTGAGACCTCCATGAGGCTAGGGACTTACCAAAGTTTACCCAGCATATGCATGGTATAATCCAGACTTCCTGACTCCTTCACCATGCTTTTCAGCTCCTCTTTCTTGTCTCTTTACTATGGCAAAAAATATTCTCTGAGCAGTCAAAGTGGTCAGGTTGACTCCTGGTATGACATGTACTACAAGCGTCTAGAGCAGCTGCCCCAGAAACCATAACAAAACCCACTTTAAGGATAAAGAGCAAGAACCAGAAACTCATAAGGCAGAAGAAGCAGGAAAGTAATATAAGGAGAGAAATAAAGGGATAAAATGTCCTAAACTAAGGGCAGGAAAAAAATCTAGCATGGGGAAAAATTAAGAAGAAAAAATCTGGCATGAGGAAAATGGAAGAGGGATCTACAAATTGTTTGAGATGGAGGGGCAGAGAGGAAGATGAATTGTGTGGTGCGCTCTATCAGACTGATGAGGACAACCCAACCTAGCTGCCCTGACTCTTCCAAAGGCCACTCTATTTCATGCTTTTGATTTATCTTACCACTGACGGAGATAAACTTTCTACCTACCTACTCTTTTTCCTGTGCCCTACTTTTGCTGTAATCTTTTTGTTTGGGAATTCATGGCTTTAAAACTAAAGATTTCTTTACAAGTATAAAGAAATCAGAGTTTATAAAGCACTTACATATATATTATTTCCTTTCGGTCTCACAATAAATTTATGAGGTAGATTCTATCTATGACTCTCCAGAAAGGTATATGGGTAGACAGAGAGAAGCTAGAGATTAGGAAGGGTCATTAAACTAAGTGTCCTATGGAAACACTCCAAATCAAGGAGGACTTTTCAAATGGGGCTAGGAGAAACTCAAGGCCACAAGCAAGAACAAACTAAATTATATATCCAAGTGCCATGATGACAGTAGGAAAATAAGGAGATGCAGACCAAGGAAATTGATGTACTGTGTCAAAGAATAAGGGTGAAAAGTGGATGAATCTAATTGATTCAGAAATGTTGGTATCTGCAAACCTTAACAATGCTGTAGAATGCCCCTTTAATGTAAACTCAGACTGCCACAATGTGGAGTAACATTTCAAGAGAGCCATGCTAGGGGATGACATTAGCAAGATGGCAGAACAGAAAATCTTTGTCTCCATTGCTGCCACAGAAAGTTCGTCTAGCAACTACCCACAGACCAGAACATCTTTTGAAAACTCCTCTACATGAAAACAATCCTAAGACACAGGTGTGGTTGAAAAACTGAATGAAATCCAAATTGGAGGGTAAAAAGAATGCCCTTATTCCAACCATGTCAGCCCTCCCATTCCCTCAAGTTGACACACCACAAAGAGGATTTCCCTGGTCCCAAGGTTGCTACAGAAGGGAAAGAGAACAAGAGACACTTCCAAGGATCACTTTGTTCTCACAGGATAGGGAATACGAGGGGAAACATTATGGCTACACCACTGCATGTTAGATAAAAACAAAGAAAGGAGGCAGAGGTCACAGTGAACAGCATGCAGATATTGGTGGTACCTCTGTGCTTCTGTCAGCTGTGGTGCCAGATCAGAGATACTAGCCAACCTCATGGCAAAGATACTAGCCAACACATACGCAAAGATGAGCTGGTTGCATCAAAAACACGGTGGAAAGTTCAATCTAGCTTGAATTTCTAGATAGCTAGTCTCCACGCCCAGCTTCAGATCCCACTTCAGTGACCCTGCCCAAGCAAGGAGAATCCCACCTTCGCACATTTCAGAGAAGCAAAATGATTAGACGGCTTGACCCAGAAAGTCAGGCAGTGGCTTTACTTAGCCAAAAGCTCACTCAGTGTCCCTTCTCAGACAGGGAGACTCTCACTTCTGTGCATTTCATAGAAGTATAGGGAATATAACTGCTTGACCAGGAACATCTAACAACTGTTTAACTCAACCAAAAGCCCACCCCACTGCTCCACCCTGAAGGGAGGCAATCTGAAACTGTGCATTTTTAAGGAATATAGCTTCCCGTGCTGCCTATCCTGAACTGCAACTCTACCTAACCTCAAAGCCCAGCCAGCATCCCTGCCCAACTGCAGAGCCCAAGTAGTAAAATTACCCAGCTAAGGTACATGTGTTGTGACCAGTCTCAAAAGAAATCATCACTATACCCAGCCAGCAGCTCTGTCTGACAGTAGAGCCCAGCCAGTGGTCTCACCAGATAGCACAGCCCAACAAGCAGCCCCACTCACAATCAGAACAGCGGCAGCAGCTTAGCCAACTATAGAACTTACAAGAAACTCTGCCTGTCCAAGGTTGTCACCCTCTGGTCATAACAGAAGCACAGGCTAGACTAAATAATGAAGGACTATCCCTTCAAAGAACACCTATAAAGTCCAGAAACGTTGTCCCCTCAAATGTGCAGACAACAATGTAAGGACACAAAGAGTACTAAAAACAATGGAGAAGCATGACTCCTCCAAAAGAAAATCATAAAGTTTCAATAGAAAGCTTCAACAGCAGACTCTCTCAAGCAGTAGAAAGGACCACTGAACTAGAAGAGAGAACAGTTGAAAGTATCCAGTCAAAGGAACAAAAAGGCAAAAGAATAAAGTATAATAAGGAAAGCCTACAGGAATTATGGAATATCATCAAGAGACCAAACATCACATAAGAAGAGCTGCAGAAGGAGAAGACAAAAAGCAGAAGGAAAGAAATGAAGATCAGAGCAGAATTAAATGAAACAAAGTGTAGAAAAACAATATGAAAGATCAACAAAAGAAAAAGTTATTTTTTGAAAAGATAAACAAAAATGATAAACTTTTATCTTGATTACCTAACAAAAAAGAGATGTCTTAAATAAAATCAGAAACGAAAGAGATGTTACAACTGATACCACAGAAATACAAAAGATTGTAACAGATTACTGTGACCAGCTATATGCCAACAAATTTGAGAACATAGAAGAAATAGATAAATTTATAGACATATACAACCTACCAAGGCTGAATTATAAGAAAACAGAAAATTTGAATAGGCCAATAACAAGTAAGGGGATTGCATCAGTAATAAAAGCTTTTCCATCAAAGTAAAGCTCAAGACCTGATGGCTTCACTGCTGAGTTATATCAAACATCTAAAAAAGAAATAATACCAATCCTTCTCAAACCTCTTCTAAAACTTTAAAGAAGAAGAAATATTTACAAACTCTTTTCGTCAAGGTCAGCATTACCCTGATACCAAAGCCAAACAAGGACATTATAAGAAAAAAAAATTAGATGTGTGGTATTATTTCTGAGGACTCTGTTCTGTTCCATTGGTCTATATCTCTGTTTTAGTACCAGTACCATGCTGTTTTGGTTACTGTAGCCTTGTAGTATAGTTTGAAGTCAGGTAGTGTGACGCCTCCAGCTTTGTCCTTTTGACTTAGGATTGTCTTGGCAATGTGGGCTCTTTTTTGGTTCCATGTGAACTTTAAAGCAGTTTTTTCCAATTCTGTGAAGAAAGTCATTGGTACCTTGATGGGGATGGCATTGAATCTATAAATGACCTTGGGCAGTATGGCCATTTTCACGATATTGATTCTTCCTATCCATGAGCATGGTATGTTCTTCCATTTGTTTGTGTCCTCTTTTATTTCACTGAGCAGTGGTTTGTAGTTCTCCTTGAAGAGGTCCTTTACATCCCTTGTAAGCTGGATTCCTAGGTATTTTATTCTCTTTGAAGCTATTGTGAGTGGAAGTTCATTCATGATTTGGCTCTCTGTTTGTCTGTTACTGGTGTATAAGAATGCTTGTGATTTTGGCACATTAATTTTGTATCCTGAGACTTTGCTGAAGTTGCTTATCAGCTTAAGGAGATTTTGGGCTGAGACAATGGGGTTTTCTAAATATACAATCATGTCATCTGCAAACAGGGACAATTTGACTTCTTCTTTTCCTAACTGGATACCCTTGATTTCTTTCTCTTGCCTGATTGCCCTAGCCAGAACTTCCAACACTATGTTGAATAGGAGTGGTGAGAGAGGGCATCCCTGTCTTGTGCCAGTTTTCAAAGGGAATTTTTCCAGTTTTTGCCCATTCAGTATGATATTAGCTGTGGGTTTGTCATAAATAGCTCTTATTATTTTGAGGTACGTTCCATCAATACCGAATTTATTGAGCGTTTTTAGCATGAAGGGCTGTTGAATTTTGTCAAAAGCCTTTTCTGCATCTATTGAGATAATCATGTGGTTCTTGTCTTTGGTTCTGTTTATATGCTGGATTATGTTTATTGATTTGCGAATGTTGAACCAGCCTTGCATCCCAGGGATGAAGGCCACTTGATCATGGTGGATAAGCTTTTGGATGTGCTGCTGAATCCGGTTTGCCAGTATTTTATTGAGGATTTTTGCATCGATGTTCATCAGGGATATTGGTCTAAAATTCTCTTTTTTTGTTGTGTCTCTGCCAGGCTTTGGTATCAGGATGATGTTGGCCTCATAAAATGAGTTAGGGAGGATTCCCTCTTTTTCTATTGATTGGAATAGTTTCAGAAGGAATGGTACCAGCTCCTCCTTGCACCTCTGGTAGAATTCAGCTGTCAAGAAATGGGGAAAGGATTCCCTATTTAATAAATGGTGCTGGGAAAATTGGCTAGCCATAAGTAGAAAGCTGAAACTGGATCCTTTCCTTACTCCTTATACGAAGATTAATTCAAGATGGATTAGAGACTTAAATGTTAGACCTAATACCATAAAAACCCTAGAAGAAAACCTAGGTAATACCATTCAGGACATGGGCATGGGCAAGGACTTCATGTCTAAAACACCAAAAGCAACGGCAGCAAAAGCCAAAATTGACAAATGGGATCTAATTAAACTAAGGAGCTTCTGCACAGCAAAAGAAACTACCATCAGAGTGAACAGGCAGCCTACAGAATGGGAGAAAATTTTTGCAATCTACTCATCTGACAAAGGGCTAATATCCAGAATCTACAAAGAACTCAAACAAATATACAAGAAAAAAAAAACAACCCCATCAAAAAGTGGGCAAAGGATATGAACAGACATTTCCCAAAAGAAGACATTCATACAGTCAACAGACACGTGAAAAAATGCTCATCATCACTCGCCATCAGAGAAATGCAAATCAAAACCACAATGAGATACCATCTCACACCAGTTAGAATGGCAATCATTAAAAAGTCAGGAAACAACAGTTGTTGGAGAGGATGTGGAGAAATAGGAACACTTTTACACTGTTGGTGAGATTGTAAACTAGTTCAACCATTATGGAAAACAGTATGGCAATTCCTCAAGGATCTAGAACTAGATGTACCATATGACCCAGCCATCCCACTACTGGGTATATACCCAAAGGATTATAAATTATTCTACTACAAAGACACATGCACACGTATGTTTATTGCAGCACTATTCACAATAGCAAAGACTTGGAATCAACCCAAATGTCCATCTGTGACAGACTGGATTAAGAAAATGTGGCACATATACACCATGGAATACTATGCAGCCATAAAAAAGGATGAGTTTGCGTCCTTTGTAGGGACATGGATGCAGCTGGATACCATCATTCTTAGCAAACTATCACAAGAACAGAAAACCAAACACCGCATGTTCTCACTCATAGGTGGGAACTGAACACTGAGATCACTTCGACTCGGGAAGGGGAACATCACACACCGGGGCCTATCATGGGGAGGGGGGAGGGGGGAGGGATTGCATTGGGAGTTATACCTGATATAAATGATGAATTTATGGGTGCTAACGAGTTGATGGGTGCAGCACACCAACATGGCACAAGTATACATATGTAACAAACCTGCACGTTATGCACATGTACCCTAGAACTTAAAGTATAATAAAAATAAAAAATAAAAAATAATTATAGGTCAATAACCTTGATGAATATAAATGCAAAAATTCTCAACAAAATACTATTATAGCAAACCGAATTCAACAACACACTAAAAGAGTCATCCGTCATTATCAAGTGGGATTTAACCCTGGCATCCAAAGTTGGTTCAACATTTGCAAATCAGTACATGTGATCCATCACATTAACAGAATGAAGGACAAATTCGTATGATCATCTCTTTTGATGAAGAAAGAGCATTTGACTAAGCTTAACATCTTTTCATCGTTACAAATGCTCACCAAATTAGGTGTAGAAGAAATGTACCTGAACACAGGAAGACCACATGGAAGCCCACAGCTAATATTATGCTCAATGGTGGAAAATTGAACGCCTTTCTTTTAAGATCTGAAACAAGACAAGAATTCTCACTCTGGCCACTTCTATTCATCATAGTATTGGAAGTCCTTTCCAGGGCAATTTGGCAAAAGAAAGAAATAAAAGGCATTTAAAAAAGAAAGAAGTGAAATTGTCACTACTTGCTGATGATATAATTTTATATATAGAAAACTTTACAGACTCCACCAAAAAAACTGTTAGAACTAATAAACAAATACAATAATCCTGCAGAATACAAAATGAACACACAGAAATGAGTGGCATTTCTGCATGTCTAACAATAAACTATCCAAAAAAGATCAAGAGACCAATTTCATATTCGCGTGCTACCAAAAGAATATATATAGCAATAGATTGAACCCAGGTGGTGAAAGGCTTGTACACTGAAAACTACAACACACTGATGGAAGAAATTGAGTAAGATATGAATAAATGGAAAGATATCCCATGTTTATTGAGTGGAAGAAGAAATATTGTTAAAATGTTTATACTACCCCATCTACAGATGCAGTACAATCCGTATGAAAATTGCAATGTGATAAACAGAATTTTTAAAAATTATATGATCTTCTAAATAGATGCAGAGACATTATTTGATAAAATCCAGCATCTCTCATGATTAAAAACCATCAACAAAATTGGCATAGAAGAGACATACTTTTCTGGGTACGGTGGCTCACGCCTGTAATCCCAGAACTTTGGGAGGCTGAGGCAGGTGGATCACCTGAAGTCTGTGGTCAGGAGTTCAAGAACAGCCTGGTCAACATGGTGAAACCCTGTCTCTACTAAAAATCCGAAAAAAAAAAAAAAGCTAGGCGTGGTGGCGCACACCCATAGTCCAGCTACTCAGGAGGCTGAGGCACCAGAATCACTTGAACCTGGGAGGTGGAGGTCACAGTGAGCCAAGATCGCACCACTGCACTCCAGCCTGGGTGACAGAGTGAGGCTCTGTCTCAAAAAAAAAAAAAAAAAAAAACAAACTTCAAAGTAATAAAAATCATCTATGACAAACCCACAGCCAACATCACACTGAATGGGGAAACGTTGAAAGCATTCCCCTGAGAACTGGAACAATACAAGAATGCCCACGTTCACCACTTCAATTCAACATAGTACTAGAAGTCTTAGCCAGAGCAATCAGAAAAGAGATAAAAATAAAGGAAATCTAAACTGGAAAAGCGGAAGTCAAACTGTCACTGTTTGCCAATGAGATATGAATGTATATCTAGAAAATCCTGAGTTGAGTGTCCTGAGAGGTCAGATTGTTGTCAGACATGGACAATCGACATGGACATGAACATGAACAGAGTAAAATGGGACTTCCAGATTATAAACAATGGAAAATAGAAGGGACACCATTAGAAACCATCCAGAAGAAGCTGGCTGCATAAGGGCTAAGGTGTCCATGGGGCTGCAATGAAGTTGGAAATACATGGGTGGTTTTGCAAACAGTGTTTCCTTTGTTGGTGCCTTATTAAAAGCTTTCAAATGAGGATTTGCTGCATTTGTGGTAGCTGTAGGGGCTGAATATTACCTGGAGTCCCAGAATAAAAATAAGAAGCATCCCTGAAGATAATATCTGGAAGTATCTTAGTTGGTTTTTAACTCTCCAAAATAAGAGTTATTTACTGTAGCCTACTCATCTGAGTTTGTCCCTTAAAACATGTTAGTAAGATTTCATAAAGTAAAAAAAAGTTTAAAAAAAGAAAAAAAGTCCTAAAGATTCATCCAAAAATCTCCTTATCTGATAAACAAATACAGTAAAGTCTCAGAATACAAAATCAATGTACACAGATTAGTAGCACTGTTATAACCAACAACCACGTTGAGAATCAAATCAAGAACTCAATCTCTTTTACAACAGCTGCAAAATAAATAAATAAAATATTTAGAAATATACTTAACTAAGGAAGTGAAAATCTTACAAGGAAAACTAAAAAAACACTGCTGAAAGAAATCATAGATGACACAAAATGGAAACACATCCCATGTTCATGGATAGTTAGAATCAATGTTGTGAAAATGACCATACTGCCCAAAGCAATCTACAGATTCAATGTAATTTTCATCAAACTACCATCAACATTCTTTACAGAACTAGAAAAAATTTCTAAAATTCATAGGGAGCCAATAAGGACCCTGCATAGCCAAAGCAAGACTAAGCAAAAAGAACAGACCTGGAGGCATCACATTACCTGACTTAAACTATACTACAAAGCTATAGTTACCAAAGCAGCATGGTACTGGTATAAAAACAGGCACATAGACCAGTGAAATAGAACAGGGAACCCAGAAATAAAGCCATATCTAATACAGCCAACTGATCTTCAACAAAGCAAACAAAAACATAAAGTGGGGAAAGGACACTGTATTCAATAAATGGTGCTGGGAAAACTGGCAAGCCACATGTAGAAGACTGAAACTGGATTCTCATCTCTCACCTTATACAAAATTAACTCAAGATGGATTAACGATTTAAATCTAAGACCTGAATCCATAAAAATGTGAGAAAATAACATCAGAAAAACCCTTCTAGGCATTAGCTTAGGCAAAGACTTCATGACCAAGAACCCAAAAGCAAATGCAACAAAAATAAAAATAAATAAATGGGACCTAATTAAACTAAAAAGCTTGTGCATAGCAAAATAATAATAATAAATCAGCAGAGTAAATAGACAATCCACAGAGTGGGAGAAGATCTTCACAATCTTTACATCCGACAAAGGACCAATGTTCAGAATATACAAGGAACTCAAACAAATTAGCAAGAAATGAACCAATAATCCCATGAAAAATTGGGCAAAAGATGTGAATAGAACATTCTCGATAGAAGATACACAAACAGCCAACAAACGTATGAAAAAATGCTCAACAACACTAATTATCAGGGAAATGCAAATTAAAACCACAATTAGATACTACCTTACTCCTGCAAGAATGACCATAATTAAAAAGTCAAAAAATAATAGATATTGTAATGGATGTAGTGAAAAGGGAACACTTTTACACTGCTGGTGAGAATGTAAACTAATGCAACCACTATGGAAAGTAGTATGGAGATTTCTTAAAGAACCAAAAGTAGAAATACCATTTGATCCAGCAATCCCACCACTGGCTATCTACCCAAAGGTAAAGAAGTCATCATATGGAAAAGACACATGCACATTCATGTTTATAGCAGCCCAATTCCCAAATGCAAAAATATGGAACCAACCTAAATGACCATCAACCAATGAGTGAATAAAGAAAATGTGGTACATATACACAATGAAATACTACTCAGCCATAAAAGGAATGAAATAGTGGCCTTTGCACCAACTTGGATGGAGTTGAAGGCCATTATTCTAAGTGAAAAAACTCAGGAATAGACAACCAAATATCATATGTTCTCACTTACAAGTGAGAGCTAAGCTATGAGAATGCAAAGGCATAAGAACAATAAATATAATGGACTTTGGGGACTTGGGGGAAGGGTAGGAAGGGATAAGGGATAAAAGACTACATATTGGATATTGTGTACACTGCTCAGGTGATGAGTGCACCAAAACGTCAGAAACCACCACTAAAGAAATTATCCATGTAACCAAAAACCACTCATACCGCTAAAACTATTGAAATAAAGACAAAAAAAAATGTGATTTTTCATAGAAAAACAATCCTAAAATTTATATGGAACACAAAAATCAAATATCCAAAGCATCCATAAGCAAAAGAAAAAAGCTGAAGATATCACATTACCTGATTTCAAACTACACTAAAAAGCTATAGTAATAAAAACAACATGGTACTGGCAAAAGGAAAAAAAAATAGGCACATCAACCAATGTAACAGAAATGAAGTCATGCATGTACATTCAGCTGATTTTCAATCAGGGTGCCAAGAATACGCAATGCAAAAAGAACAGTCTGTTCCATAAGTGGCATTGGGAAAAGGAGATATTCATATGCAGAAGAATGAAATTAGATTTTTATTCAACACCATATACAAAAATCAACTCAAAGTGGATTTAGGATTTAAACACAACACCAGAAACTATAAAACTACTTGAAAAATGTATGGGGGAAATAATACATGATATTTGTCTAGGCAAAGGTTTTTTTTTATTTGACCCCAAAAGTAAAGGCAAGAAAAGCAAAAACAGACAATTGGGATGACATCAAACCTAAAAGAAGCAAATAACAGTGTGCAGAGACGACATACTTACAGGTAGGAAGGAAATATTTGCAAGCCATATACCAGATAAAGGGTTAATAATCAAAATATACAAGGAATTCAAACAGTTCAATAGCAAGAAAACAAAATACCCAATTTAAAAATGGGCGAGGGACCTGAATAGACATTTCTCAAAAGGAGACATACAAATGGCCAACAGATATATGAGCAAAATGCTTAATATTGCTAATCATTTAAAAATCACATTAAAACCACAATGAGCTTTCACCTCATGTCTACCGCAATGGATATTATCAAAAAGTTGAAAGACAAAAAGTATTGGTGAGAATGGGGAGAAAAGAAACCCTTGTACACTTTTGATGGGGATATAAATTTTAAAAGCTTTTATGGAAAAATTCATGGAGATTCCTCAAAAAAGTAAAAATAGAAGTACCATATAATCCAGCAATCTCACTTTTAGTATTTGCCCAAAAGGTTTGAACACATTTTGTTGAAGTGATATCTACACAACCATGTTCATTTCAGCACTATTCACAGTGGTCAAATTATGGAATCAACCTAAGTGTCCATCAACAGGCTAATGGATAGAGAGTATGTGGAATATATAGACAATTGAATATTATTTAGCCTTTAAAATAAGAAAAATCTGTCATTTGTGACAACATGAATAAACCTGAAGAACATTATGCTAAGAGAAATAAGCCAGGCACAAAAAGACAAATACTACCTGTTCTCACTTATTTGTAAAATCTAAAATAATTGAACTTATAGAAGCAGAGAGTAGAATGGTTGTTATAGAGGCTGGAGGGTGAGGGGAGAGGGAAGATAATGGTCAAAGGGTACAAAATCTCAGACAGGAGAAATATGTTTTTGAGATCTGTTGCACAGGATGCTAAATATAGTTAATAATAGAGTATTGTACATATTTAAATTGACAAAAGAGTAAATTTCAAATGTTCTCACTACATAAATATGTTAACTATTTGAGGTGATGGATATGTTAACTAGTTGATTTAATTATTCCATTTTCTACTCATAAAGCAAAACATCACTTTGTACCCCATAAATATATGCAATTATAAATTGTCATTTACAATAAGAAATTTAAAAGAAAACTATGCTAGACAGGATTTTTAATGTTAGTCCCATTTTAGAAATGACAAAAGGAGGTAACACACAGTAGCTAGATGGCAGATAAGAAGCCTAAAGCACATCGACATGTTTTCAGGGTTTTCAAAGGTTATCTCCTCTAAGAAGCAGTTCCCAGTTCCCACAGCCTTCCAATGTAATACCAAACAGCACATTTGTGCGCACCTCTCTTAGCTTACTTCTGGTTTATTCTTAGGGTTTCTATTTAGATTCAGAGTGTATATGTGTAGGTTTCTTTCCCGGGCATATTAGGTGATGGTGAGGTTTGGGATGCAGAATTTTCTGTCACCCAAGTACTAAGCATAGTAACCAACAGTTTTTCAACCCTTGCCCCCTGTCCTCCCTCCCACCTCTACTAGTCCCCAGTGTCTATGGTTCCCATCTTTATGTCCATGAGTACCCAATGTTTAGCTCCCACTTACAAGTGAGAGCCTGAAGTATTCGATTTTCTGTCTTTGTGTTAATTCACTTGTGATAATGTCCTCCAGCTGCATCCTTGTTGCTGCAAAGGACATGATTTTATTATTTTTTATGGCTGCATAGTAATCCACGGTGTATGTGTGCCACATATTCTTTACGCAATCCACCATTTTTGGGCACCTAAGTTGATTCAATGTCTTTGCAATGGTGAATAGTGCTGCAATGAACATGTGAGTGCATGTGTCTTTTTGGTAGGATGATCTATTTTCTTTTGGATATATACTCAGTAATAAGATTCCTGGGTCAAATGGTAGTTCTAAGTTCTTTGGGAAATCTCCAAACTATTTTCTACACTGGCTGAGTTAATTTATGTTCCCACAAACATTGTATAAGCATTCCCTTTCTCCACAGCCTCCACAGCATCTATTATTGTTTGACTTTTATATAATAGCCGTTCTGACTAGCGTAAGGTGGTATCTTATTGACGTTTTGATTTGCATTTCTCTGGTGATTAGTGGTGTGGAACATTTTTTCATACGTTTATTGGGTGTTTGTACGTCTTTTTCGAGGAGTGTCGGTTCATGTCCTTTGCTTGTTTTTTAATGGGGCTCTTTGTTTCTTGTTTGTTGAGTTGTTCCTTATAGATTTTGGGTATGAGGCCTTTGTTAGATGCATAGTTTGTGAATATTTTCTCCCATTCTGTAGGGTGTCAACTTACTCTGTTGCTAGTTTCTTTTGCTGTGCAGAAGCCCTTTACTTTAATTAGTTTCTATTTGTCAATTTATTATTTTGTTGCAATTGCTTTTGAGGACTTAGTCATAAATTCTTTCCCAAAGCCAATGTCCAGAATGGTGTTTCCTAGGTTTTCTTCTATGGTTCTTATAGTTTGAGGTCGTACATTTAAAACTGTAATCCACCTTGAGTTAATTTTTTTATATGGCGACTGGTAGGGGTTCAGTTTTATTCTTCTGAATATGGCTAGCCAAATATCCCAGCACCATTTATTAAAAAACTGTCCTTTCCCTATCCTTATTTTTGTTGACTTTGTTGAAGATAAAATATCTAGTGGCAGCTTGATTTCCAGGTTCTCTCTTCTGTTCCGTTGGTCTATTTTTATCTGTCCTTCTCTGGTTTTATACCAGTAGTATGTTGTTTTGATTATAGTAGTCTTATAATATAGTTTGAAGTCGGATGATGAGTTGCCTCAAGCTTTGTCCTATTTGCTTAGGATTGCTTTAGCTATTTAGGCTGTTTTTCTGTCCTATATGAATTTTGGAACAGTTTTTCTAGTTCTGCAAATAATGACGTTGGTAGTTTGATAGGAATAGCATTGCATTGGTAGCTTTCTTTGGGCAGTATGGCCATTTTAACTATATTGGTTCTTCTAATTCGTGAGCATGGATTTTTTTTTTATTTGCTTGTGTAATCTATGATTTCTTTCAGCAGTGTTTGTAGTTCTTGTAGAGATCATTCTCCTCCTTGGTTAGATGTATTCCTAGGTATTTTTTATGGCTATTGTAAATGGAATTACATTTTTGATGTGATCCTTAGCTTAAACATTATGGATGTATAGAAATGCTACTAATTTTTATACATTGATTTCGTATCCTGAAACTTTACTGAAGTGGTTTATCAGTTCCAGGAGCCTTGTGCTGGAGTATTTAGGGTTTCCTAGGTATGGAATCTATATATTTCTATAGTATTTATTCACTCTCCATTGCCCCAAACTTCAGAATCAATTTCTCTTTTGTCCACTTCTTACCTTGTCAATCATTCCATGGAGTCATTCATTAGCGGTAGGCATTGAGAATGCAAAAATAAATAAGATATGGGACATGCCCTATGTTATCTTCCTATCAGCTCCCTCCAGCCCCTACTGACTTTTTGCTATATCTGCAACAGACAAAATGCCCAAGTTCTTTATAGTATTTAAATTTTCTAATCCCTCTGTTTTGAATGCTGTTTCACCTCATACCCATATCTACATTGCTTACTTTTTCATGTCTGTATAGAGTAAGTATGTCTTCAGATGAAATGCTGCAATGTCACCTTACTACTGAGGGCTTCCTCTACCTTCCTACAGAAGCAGCACATGCCCTTCCTCTTCTTTATATTGCATATAAAATTATATCTACTTAGATATAGATACAAATATAGATATATCTACACATACATACTACTTTGTATTAGTCTGTCTAAATTATAATGTGGTCATGAGGGCATAAATTTTTGTGTCTTTTATTCACTGTCTTTCCATCCCCAGCAACAGTGTCTGAAAAGAGAACTGAATAAATACTTGTTGAACAAAGGAATAATTACATTTCCCTGTCTATCTGTGCAGCTAGACTGTGAATTTCTCAAAACAGAAAGAGCATGTCTGTCTTCACTATTATATCTACAGTGCTTTGCAGGGGACCTAAGACACACTTGGTGCTCAGTTGAGATTGGTAGAGCAGAAATGGGCAGCCTTTCATATTCCTCTATATTGAGCTGCAGTATAACCCTGAATTGTTTCTTCTGACAACCTCAAATTTACCCCTCCTCCTTCCACTCCCCACTGAGCCTCATTATTCTTATGGTGTTCATTATCCTTACCTAGTAACTTTTCTAACACTAATCGAGAATGAATATAGCTTTATTCTCTGATGACTTAGTTCACTGAGGGTCTTTTGTATCTGCCAAGTATTCTGCACCTCATGAGATATTTGTTGATTAAGTTACAAGAGAGGAGCAATAACTTCATATATGTGAACATCAGCACACTACAGTGTCTTGAAATGCTATTTGGAGCAATACAATTTTAAACTAGAAAGACATAAAAAATACCTTCTAAATATAAAGCTAGCTAAATGAATTCCCCAATCAAGATTTTGCAAGTAATTACAGAATTGGATACATTCCGTATTTGAGTTAATAGACTTCCTTTTTTAGGGCATAGCATTCTTAATATCCACATCATGCTTTCTATGTGTTCTTTATGCTGCCTAACACAGTTTGAATGCTCAAAAAATAACAATCAAATTAAAGCCATGGCAACCCTAAAATTAGTAAGTCCAATAAAGTGGTGCTTGGCTCTTTCTCTTTCACAGGCAGGTGCCTGCCAAAAAACTTGCATAACAAATGCAGTATAACCCGAGTCATTGGTATTTGGTCCATTTTCTTACAAGAAAAACATTTACAATCTCTAAATAGTGGAAGGAAGGATACACAGAAAACAATAACAAAATTATTGGAGTTATGCTCAAAATGACAAAGTAATAAATCAGAATTACGACAAGCCACTGACCTTTAAATATTCTTGAAAACAGATTGCAGGAAACACCCTGACTTAGGAGAGGACGAGAAGGACCATCAAATGGCTCCTTTTCACTGGTGACTTTCTCTTTCCTCATTGGCCTGTCTGCCACAGCAGCTGCCAGTATAATGGAACAATAAGATTTGGATAAGGACAAGCGCCACTCTACCCATACCCTGTCTTTGCTAATGAGTAGGTATTGTTGGCTAACAACAAAAGGGCATCTTAGTTATGCCTTTGTGTTCTTGTGATTTGCTATAAACCAATTTATAATTGCACAAACACTCTAACATACACAGATAAACTTACTAATGTTTCATAATCTATTTCAAAGGATGGATTTCACACTTCTCAGCTGAGACTTCTGTGGTCCTTGTGAAGTCCTGAGAAGAGAGTGCACTTTAATAAAAATATGTTCCACATCATTGTTTTAAATAATATTTTAATCCTCACAATGTCTCTCTGAGATAAATGGATAATGATATCCTCATTGAAAATGATAAAATTAAGAATCAGATTGTCACGTACACTGGGTTATACAATCCTCCATTATTCAAGTAATGATTCAAAATCCAATAGATCTGACTTCAAAACCTATCATCTTTCCAGAATAGCATGGTAACTTCAAGTACTATAAAACAGTATCTGAACTGAAGGTCCATTAAATGGTTGCAGTAATTGTCCTGATGTTCTATTTGAATAGAATAAAAGGACTACATCTGTTTGGGTATGAGACGCTTTATGTTTTCATACACATTATTCCATATAATTTCCCTGTCTGCTTAGTCACAAATGATGGGCCTAAGGAAATAAATGTGTTTACTGCCACTATCATCTCAGAATCACTAGAATCACTTTATGTGAATGGAGTGAGAAGTCCTGTTCATGGACCTATATTTCCTGAATATTTTCCCACTCAGCCAGCTTCGCCAAACATCTGTTGCCTATTCTTTGAACAATTCACTAAATATCAGTAATAACAATATCACTGTGCATTATCACTGCTGTATTAAGGATAAAGCAACCAGACACTTGATAGAGTTAGGTAACTTATTCATGGTCACACAAGAGGCAGAGCCAAATATTAAATTTCAGTCTTCCAAGATCTGTGTTTTGCCGTGACATCTTTGTTTTGCTATTGATCTTCATGTAGGTGTATACATGTGTGCATTGGCACACCTGTTTCTTCTCCTTAGTTGGACTGTAAGCTATTAAATGGTAGGGATTGTTTTTTGTATATATTTATATATTATATTATACCTTGTTAAATTGTACCTTGTACATGATAATCAAGAAATGGGAATATATCTTTATTGGTAGTACAAAAATGATTTAATAGAAATGCCAAATAAAAACTGATTTCTACTAGTAGACGGAAAAATGACAGAAGCTACTCAAAATAACACAAATAGTTTCAACATACTCTAGTATTTAAGATAGTAATCAATACAAAACGCCACCAAAAAGATTTATTTTTGAGAAACTGGTATGATAAATCAATAGTAAACTTACATAGAACTCTAAATTAACCATTTAATCTTAAGCTATAGCTCAATATAACTAAAGCATATTATATGTGAAAGAAATATGTAGCCAAATAAACTGATGGCAGGGCCTTGGTTTGTGCAATACCTACATAAGATATCAAAAGAATATGTGCAAAATGACCTATTTTATTTTTCTATCCTGTGCAATTGCTCCTTATACCTACAAGGCAGAAGAACTTTTCATGATCCATCAGTAATTCATTCTAATACATTTATGTCATCATTTATTTTTCAAAATTTTATGCAAATCTATGTGTAATACTATAAAATTAATCCCAAGTAAGAAATAAGGAAATTGTTTAAGTAGATGCCTGGGGAGGCAGGCTGAATGAGAAAATATTGAGATAATAGAAGTCCATGAAGAGGACACGTTGAGTGATTCTCTATATTCTGTGGTGATAGAGGCAGAAAACACATTTCCTTAGGTACATCATTCATTCATGAACAGAATGAAATAAAATACTAATAATTTAATTCTATCAGAAATTTTTTGCTCTTTAGGCAGGCTTAACATTACCATTTTTTTCTTAATCCTAACTAAAACATAGACCCAACTTTGAGTATGGAGCACAATATCGATTGCAATTCCTAAGACAACTGCCATCATATGTTAATTTTCACTTTTATTTTAGGTTCAGGGATGTATGTGCAAGTGTGTTATACAGGTAAATGGCATGTTGCAGGGGTTCGGTGTGTAGATTATTTCATCATCCAGGCAATCAGCATAGTACCCCACAGGGAGTTTTTTATATCCTTACCCTCTTCCCACCTTCCACTCCAAAGTAGGTCTCAGTATCTGTTGTTGCCTTCTTTGTGTCCATAGGTATTCAATGTTTAGCTCCCACTTATTAGTGAAAACATGCAGTATTTGATCTTCTTCTCCTGTGTTTATTTGCTTAAGATAAGGCCTCCAGCTCCATCCATGTTGCTGCAAAGGACATAATATCATTATATTCTTTGGCTGCATAGTACTCCATAGTATATATGTACCACATTTTTTTATCCAGTCCACTGTTGATGGGCACATAGGTTGATTCCATGTGCTTGCTATTATGAATGGTTCTGCAAAGAACATTTATGTGCACATGCCTTTATAATAAAATGATTTATATTCCTTTGGGTATATACCCAGTGATGAGATTGCTGGGTCAAGTTGTATTTCTGTCTTGAGGTCTTTGAGGAATAGCCACACCGCTTTCCACAATGGGTGGACTAAATTACATGTCCACAAACAGTGTATAAGTGTTCCCTTTTCTTCTGAACCTCACCAGCACATGTTATTTATTGGCTTTTTAATAATACCCATTATGGCTGATGTGAGATGATATCTCATTGTGGTTTTGATTTGCATTTCTTGTAATGATCAGTGATGTTGAGTTTTATTTCATATGCCTCTTGGCTGCATGAATGTTTTCTTTTGAAAAGTATCTGTTCATGTCCTTTGCCCACTTTTTAATGAGATTGCTTGTTTATTTCTTTTTCTTGCCTGATTGTTCTGGCGAGGACTTCAAATATTACATTGAATAGGAGTGGTAAGAGAGGGCATCCTTGTTTGTCTCGTTCTCAAGGGGAATGCTTCCAGCTTTTGCCATTCAGTATGATCTTGGCTGTGGATTTGCCATAGATGGCTCTTACTACTTTTGGGTATATTCCTTCAACATTTCCTTTATTGAGAGTTTGTAACATGAAGTGGTGTTGAATTTTATTAAAAGTCTTTTCTGCATCTATTGAGATTATTATTTGGTTTTTGCTTTCAGTTCTGTTTATGTGATGAATCACATCTATTGATTTGCATATGTTGAACTAACCTTGTATCCTGGATATAAAGCTGGTTTGATTGTGATGGGTTAGCTTTTTGATGTACTACTGGATATGGTTTGCCAATATTTTGCTGAGGATTTGTGCATTTATATCCATCAAGGATATGGCCTGAATTTTATTTTTTTTTATTGTGTCTCTGCCATGTTTTGGTATCAGAATGATGCTAACCTCATAGAATGACTTAGGGAGGAGTCTCTCCTCCAATATTTTTGGAATAGTTTCAGTAGAAATGACACGAGGTCTTCTTTGTATATCTAGTAGAATCTGGCTGTGTATCTCTCTTGTCCTGGGCTTTTTTTTCAGTTGGTAGGATATTTATTACTGACTCAATTTTCAAGCTTGTTTTTGGTCAGTTCAGGGATTCAATTTCTTCCTGGCTCAGTCTTTTGAGGGTGTATTTGTCCAGGAATTTATCTAGTCCTTTTAGATTTTTTAGTTTCTGTGCATGGAGGTTTTCATAATATTCTGTAGTGGTTGTTTGTATTTTTATGGGGTCAGTGTTAGTATTCCCTTTGTTATTTGTGTTTTTATTTATTCAGATACTCTCTGTTTTCTTCTTTATTATTCTAGCTAGCAGTCTATTTTATTAATTTTTCAAAAAACCAACTGCTAAATTTGTTGATCTTTTGAATGGTTCTTCATGTCTCAATCTCCTTCAGTTCAGCTCTGATTTTTGGTTATTTCTTACCTTCTGCTAGGTTTGGGGTTGGTTTTCTATTGCTTCTCTTTTCCCTCTAGTTGGGATGTTAGGTTTTTAATTTGAGATATTTCTAACTTTTTGATTTTGGCAAATAGTGCTATAATGTTTCTTCTTAACACTGTGTTAGCTGTGTCCTAGAGATTCTGAATATTGTACCTTTGTCCTTTTTAGCTTCAAATAACTTTTTGATTTCTCCCTTAATTTCATTATTTGCCCAGAAGTCATTCAGGAGCAGGTTATTCAATTTCCATGGAATTGTATTATTTTGAGTGAATTTCTTAGTATTATTTCTTATTTGATTGCACTGTGGTCTGAGAGAGTGATTGTTATGTTTTCAATTCTTTTGCATTTGCTGAGGAGTGTTTTATATCTGAATCTGTGGTCAGTTTTAGAGGATGTGCCCTGTGCAGATGAGAAGAATGTATATTCTGTTGTTTTGGGGTGGAGAGTTCTGTAGATGTCTGTCAACTCCATTTAAGCCCGTGTTGAGTCAGGTCCTGAATGTCTTTGTTAATTTTTTGCCTTGATGTTCTGTCTAATATTGTCGGTAGAGTGTTTAAGTCTCCAGTGTTTTATTGGATGGGAGTCTAAGTCTCTTTGAAGGTGTCTAAGAGCTTGTTTTATGAATCTGTGTGCTCTTCTTTTGGGTGCCTATATATTTAGGATAGTTAGGTCTTCCTGTTGAATTGAAGCCTTTATTATTATGTAATGCCTTTCTTTCTTTTTTTGATCTTTGGTGGTTTAATGTCTATTTTGTCTGAAATTAGGTTTCCAACCTCTGCTTTTTTTTTCTGCTTTCCATTTGCTTTGCATATTTTTGTCCATCCCTTTATTTTGAGCATATGGGCATCATTGCATGTGAGATGGGTCTCTTGAAGACAGCATACCAATGGGACTTGTTTTTTGTTTGTTTGTTTGTTTGTTTGATTTGGGGTTTTTTGTTTTTTTTTTAATCTATCTTGCCACTCTGTGCCTTTTACTTGGAACATTTAGCTTGTTTACATTCAAGGTTAGCATTGATATGTGTGGATTTGATCCTGTCAGCATGATATTAGCTGATTATTATGCAGACTTGTTTGTGTGGTTGCTTTATGGTGTCACTCTGTGTACTTAAGTGTGTTTTTGGAATGGCTGGTAACAGTCCTTCCTTTCCACATTTAGTGCTCCCTTCAGGAGCTCTAGTGACAGATTTAGTGGCAACAAATTCACTCAGCATTTGCTGATCCAAAAAGGATCTTATTTCGTCTTTGCTTATGAAGCCTCGTTTGGCCAGATACAAAATTCTGGATTGGAGTTTCTTTTCTTTTGGAATGTTGAATATTGGCCCCAACCTTTTCTGATTTGTAGGCTTTCTGCTGAGAGGTCCACTGTTAGTTTCATGGGTTTCCCTTTGCTGGTGACCTGGCCTTTCTCTCTAGCTGCCTTAAACATGTTTTGTTTCATTTTGACCTTGGCAAATCTGTACAAGAACTCTGACAGTCTTCCTGGTCTCTGTGTGGCAGCTGTACCACTTGGCTGTGTCCAGGCAGCTACCTTTGAATCCTCAACTGACTATTCTTATTTTGTTGACAAAACTTGTGTAGGTCTCAGGCCTATAGACTAATGTAGATATCCTTGACTCCTTTATGATAATGGTTAAATAAATAGACTTGGGATGGTCTTCTTGTGAATATTTTTGTGGGACTTCTCTGCATTACCTGAATTTGAATGTTAACCCCTCTAGCTAGAATGGGAAAATTCTCCTGGATGATACCCCAAAATATGTTTTCTAAATTGCTTTTATTCTCCCCATCTCTTTCAGGGACAGCAATGAGTCATAGATTTTGACTCTTTAAATGATTCCATATTTCTCAGAGGTTTCATTCTTTCCTCTTCATTCTTTTTCCCTGTTCTTGTTTCACAGTCTTTTTTCAGAAATCCAGTATTTGAGCTCTGGGATTGTTTTTTCTCTTGGTCTATTCTGCTATAAATACTTGCAATTGCATTATAAAATTCTTGTAGTCTGTTTTTCGGCTCTGTCAGGTCAGTTACATTCTTTCCTATACTGCTTATTTTGTCTGTCAGTTCCTGTATCATTTGTTGTGATTCGTGGCATCCTTGGATTGGGTTTCAATGTACTCCTGCATCTCAGTGATCTTTGTTCCTATCTATATTCTTAATTCTATTTCTGTCATTTCAACCATCTCAGTCCAGTTCAGAACACTTGCTGAAAAGGTAGCACAATCGTTTGGAGGAAAGAAGGCACTCTGGCTTTTTGAGTTGTCAGAGGTCTGGCACTGGTTGTTTCCCATCTTTGTGGGCTGGTGTTCCTTCAGTCTTTGAAGTTACTGTCCTTTGGAAGGGCTTTTATTTCTTTTATTTGATGACCTTGAGGGTTTGATTGTGGTAAAGGTGGTTTATTAGTCAGGGTTCTCTAGAGGGACAGAACTAATGGAATATATATATATATATATGTTTATTAAATATTAACTCACACAATCAAGGTCTCATAATAGGCCATTTGCAGACTGAGGAGCAAGGAGAGCCAGTCTGAGTTTCAAAACTGAAGAACTTGGAGTCTGATGTTCGAGGGCAGGAAGCATCCACACCAGAGAAAGATGTAGGCTGGGAGGCTAAGCCAGTCTGTCTTTTCACATTTTTCTGCCTGCTTATATTCTGGCCGCACTTACAGCTGATTAGATTGTGCCCTCCCAGATTGAGGGTGGGTCTTCCTTTCCCAGCCCATTAACTCAAATGTTAATTTCCTTTGGCAACACCCTCACAGACACACCCAGGATACTTTGCATCCTTCAATCCAATCAAGATGACACTCACTTTTAACTATCACAGGTGGGTTCAGTTAACTAGCTTCATTTTTGGAAAATTTTAGGGGCCAAGGCTCAGTTTTCAACATTTGTACTGCATGCTCAAACTCTGAGGGACTTATATCAGACCCCAATGTCATTCTCTGGCTCCTTGAGGTATCAACCCACTGCACTAGGGGACCAAGATGCTTTTGGACCAGTGGTCACTACACTCTGATGGTTGGTGCCAGGCAAAGCATTTCTTAGGGCAAAGGTAGTGGGATCTTTTCTAATTTGCACGTCCCAGCAGCAGTGGCAGCAACAGTATGGAGGGGTGCATGCAAGCAACAACTTGGAGGAGTGCATGCTAGCTGGCTGCAGCAGGGTGTTAGTGGGTGCCAGGGTGCCTATCTTCTTGGGGGCATTCACAGCAGTGGCAGAGGCAGCACAGCTGGTATAGGGCAAGCAGAAAGGGGGCCTGTTGGAGGTTGTGCATGCTGTCACCCTTGTGGTGTTAGCACAGGGGCAGAGCATTGGAGGGCACAGGTCTGTGTGCACCCTCTGGCTGCTCAGGGTTGTGGAGGGCTTGCTGTTCTGCATACCCAGTTTCACTCCAGCAGCAGTCTTGGCACAGGGGCAGGGCGCTGATGGGGGCAGGGCTGGCAGAATCTGTGCCTGCCAAAACTCTGAATGAAATGATGATAAGGCAAGGGGGTGGGGGCAGAGTGCACTCCCACCAGCAGCAGAAGCAGGGCAGGGTGTGCACACAAATGTTCACTGGCAGGGCAGGTAAGGCAAAATCCACTCACAGGCACACATGCTGACAGATGTGAAGGGCAGCCATAGGCCTGGGGGAAGCTACAGTGGTGGGAGGGAGTAGGCAGGATGGTGCATGGCCATGGGGGCTGCCCAGCTGAAGCTCTCATCCGTCAGACACAGTCCACTAGTACAGGAGCTATGGTGCAGTGCCTTGGGGCACCCAACGCTGCATTGCAAGCAAGTGCAACCAGGATGGGGTCCTGAGAGAGGCCGGCAGACCAAGGGGTTTTCAGGTCAGACCAGCCCCATTTGATGGGCAAGATCACCCTGCAGAGTTCAGGTCTGACAGCTCCCCTAAGGCTAAAGTCTCCTATGGGAGCAAGTCAAGGCTAAAAGGATGGGCATCCCTGGCTGTGCTCCACTACAGACACTCCCAAACCAAACCCACTAGGCTCTGCATAGGTTGGTGTGCTCACCTTAGCACTTCTCTAAGAAGCTCTCCCTGCCAACTGAAGTGTCCATGGTGGTCTAGGGATTTCCTCCTGCCAGGATTCCAGAGGCCCAGGTTGCTCCTTGCCAGTTCAACTCATTCATTTGTGCCACGCGGGCCGGGAATGAGTCCCAGGATATGGTAGCCCCATGCAGGGTTCCCAGCTTCCTCTCTCTTCAGCCCATCTTCTGTGCCTTCCCTCCATCCACCTTAGTGCCTTCCTTCTGAAGATCTGTTAGGAGTGCACCAGTCGTCTTGATCCCTCAGTGGCAGCTATACCATCTGGCTGCATGTAGTCAACTATCTTCGAATCTCCAACTGAGTCTTCTTATTTTGTTGATAAAACCTGTGTAGGTCTCAGGACTATGAACCGATGCAGATTTTCTTGACTCCTATATAATAATGATAAAAAATTAGACAATTAAAATTACCCAAACTGTTGCACTGGGGATTTAATTTCCAACGTATAAATTTGGATGGATACATTTAGACCATAGCAGTGTCCTTCCAAAATTTGTTTGTTGGAACTTTATACCCACTGTGATAATATTAAGAGGTGGAGCCGTTGGGAAAGTGATTAAGTCATGAGTGTTCGTGAATAGGACAAGTGATCTTATAAAACATGTTGAAAGGGGCACCCTAGTCCTTTTCTTCCCTTTGTCCCTTCCACCATGCGAGGACACAGTGTTTATTCCCTCCAGAGGATTCAGCAACAAAGCACCATCTTGGAAGCAGTGAGTGAGCGCTTACCAGACAATGACTCTGCTAGTGTTTTCATCTTAGATTTCTCAATCTCTGTAACTGTGAGATATAAATTTCTATTATTTATAAATTGCTTGGCTAAGGTATTTTGTTATAGCAGCAGGAATGGACTAAGACATCTTGCAATAAAATTATTACAGTAGGAAAAAACATGGAAACTATTTATGATAAATTAACCTAAAGAAGCAGAATGGAAAATAACTTATGTACTTAATAATGTAATATATCTACCAGTAGGGGAGCACACATAAATAAATAATAGCTATACTTTATTGAGATCTCTAATAGCACCATGTACTTTATCTGATTGAATTCCTGTATCAGACATGTAATGTAATTACAATTATTACTCAAGCTCACTGGTTAAGGCAAGGATGGGAAGAGAAGAAGAGGGGAATTCTCCCAAAGGCACAAAGATAGTAAATGGCAAAGCCAGGGCTCCAAACCTAATGCTTATCTTACCTCAGTAAAACAATGTCAATCAAATACAAGGATGAATAATACATCAGAAACATTTTCCACTCTCTAGGAACTCGTGAGTCTCCCACAGTTGTAGACAACTAAAAACAATAACATTTACGATGCACTTACTATCACCTCAATGCTGTGCTAAACCATTTAAAAATACTTTATTTTGCTTAATCTTTACAATGAGACTATAAAATAAGTACTGTTAGTATCTCTGTTTTAAAGATGAGGAAGCCAAGAGAAACTTGCCTAAGGTCACACAGCTCATAAGGAAGCTGGGACAAGGATTGAGACATATGAAAAACAGCATTTTTTTGTACATTAAGGTAAACGGATTATTGGTGAGATTCCTTTGGAATAACGCTTTCATCCTTTTTCCAGTGGAAAACAAAGCACCGAAGCAGATTATATTTCCGTGAGTCATTTTCTGCTTATGCTACTGAGAGAGATTTATTTGTTCCATAAACATTAGCTACCAGCCTCAATCCAGTGGTGTGCAATATTGTGTAAATGCAGCTCTCCCACACCTGCAGAGGAGTGACCTCAGGGAGCAAACAGAGGTTGCCTCAGCAGTCTCTCTCTCTCTCTCTCTCTCTCTCTCTCTCTCTCTCTCTCTTTCTCTCTCTCTCTCTCTCTTTCTCTCTCTCTTTCTCTCTCTCTCTATTTCATAGATCTATGATCCTGTTCTCAGAAACACTTAAAGTAGCTCTTCTCCTGTGCTTTAATGAAAGCTTGCTCTGACACTGCTATTGATAAGGGGTATTTGATGTCACTTTGGAACAAGTGGGCATGTGTATAATGATATATTTACAGGAAATTAATCCATCCTCTGGTCATGGAAGTTGGAAGAACATAAAAGCATGTAAGCAGCCTGAGATGGTTGACTGACAAGGAAATGACTAAGAGTCACCAAAATGCTATGACTTGGACACTTAAACTATCTAGCATGAGGATATACTCTCTTAGAGACTATAAAAGTCCACTATGTATTTTATGAGCAGGATTGTGAAAGCTTCTAAATGCGGCTACATTAGAAATATTTTAGGGAATGCAAAAAGTTGTCCTTTTAAATCATGATTATATAACAATTATTTAGAATGATTAAATTCTGATTTTCCTTGAAAAAATATAAACACTAAAATGTATGCATCTATAATGAGCTGTTATGTGGAGCAAATAGAAAAGGATAAAATAAAGTAGTTCAAAAGACCTTAGAAATAAAGAAACGAAACCAGAAAGAGTAAAATGGAATTTACTGATAACAGTGGCACAGTTAAAACTGGATGCCCTTTTTACTATGATGTATATAGAAATACATTCTGCAGTGCTCCTCCCCAAATTCCAAACCAGAATGATAACTTGAAAGTCACTCTCAACAATAATTAGGACTCTATGGTTTAAACAATTAATTTGCGCAATGGTAGTTGAAATGGAAACATAATTCATCTGTTTGCTAAGTGTTATGCGTTTCCCTGAAAACTGAACCAATTTCTAGCTATCTACATTATAAAATGTAGAATGTTAGAGCTTAGAGAGCATCCTCTGAAATTTTCAGGCTTTACATGAGGAAGCAGAGTTTCCACATGGGGGTTCACTGATTAGTCCTAGGGCACATGATAAGTAAGCACAGCTGCAGCTAGGACCCAGCACTCCAAGTCCAGCACTCTTCTTTTTATTAGCTATAATTTAGGTTTCTTTAGATTTTGTAAAATGGGATCAGAAAAGTATGTTCCTTGAAAACATTTTGAAGGAGGCTCAGTTTGGTCTTGGCTTCCCACAGCATTTTTGTTTTGTTCGCAAGCTCAGAAGTGCTGCACTCCACACCGTCCAATCCTTCTGGGCAATGTTACCTATTCCAGACCTTTGTCATTCCACTCCTTAAGGTTGTCACAGATTTTAATGAAAAATAAAAAAGCTTCAATAGTGGAATTTCAAGCCTTAGAAAAGAGTTTGGAAAGGAAGTGAATGTATATCCTCAAATCACAAATGGTTTCATGTACTAATGTTGTACTCCTGTGACCTACCCATCTCTGACTACAATTTTTTTCACAATTTTATCTTAGTATTTTCCATAGACAGTAATGCAAACCCTGAATACAGAGTCCCAGATTAGCTCACCAGTGAACATTTGCAACAAGGCTATTTCAGACAACTTAATGACCCAATGCCTCAGTAATCAAATCAATGGCTCAGCACCTGACCTTTAACTCGATAAAAATCTCTAACTCTGACAAATCCCTCATCTCACAGTCTTCTTTAAAAAATAATAAGAAAACAACACCAGAGCATGAGCCACTGTGAAATACCAGAACAAACTCCCTTATGATTTAATATAACATAGAATCACTTTTTCTTTCCAATAAATGGATCCGGACACCTACGGATTCAGTTCTAGTCCAGCAACTACAACTGCACAAAGAAGCCTGAGACTTCTGTCTTTTTACATAAAATATAGCTTACTGAAGAAGTGTTGCAGAATATGGATTAATCACACTCTTTGCTCCAGTAATAGTGTATGCCTATGTTACGACTTTACAGAACAATATCTTTATCCCAAAAATCTAAAGAGAGAAAAATGGCTCATGTCACTAAAACATATTGCCATGAAGTATTTTCTATCGCATAAGTGAGTAGAACTCTTTCTGCTTTTCACAAGGCTGCCATTTAATGGTGTTTTTTAAATAATAATAATAAGTCATAGCCATGCAGATGTTCAATGTTCAGCGTATTTTTTCTACTGTGCATGATAATGGCCTTTTCTTAAAGCTCTTTGATAGGATTGGTCAATATAGGCCCTGAAACCAATACAAATAGCTCACAGACAACATTCTAATTAGCAAAGGGGCCTACATGACTCTCAAAGTGTCCCCGTTTCTCTTGGCACAGCCTAAAAATCAATATGCATTTTCCTACAGAGACAGACAAATGACATTTAAAAAAAAAAAAAAACCAAAAAACTCTTTTCTCTCTTTCTCTGAAAGTAACCTAAGCTTTGAGAATTGTTATTCTGACTCTGAAAACTATCACCATTGTTTGCTTAGAGGTTCTGTGATACAGTGAACATATGTAGGCTTGGAATCACACAGATGTAGGTAGAAATACTAGGTCCTCTACTGGCTAACTGCATAATTTGGAGGCAGGTCATTTCACCTCTGTAAGCTTCAGTTTTCCCTCCCAACATAAAGTAGGCATGTGTAAATCAGCACAACTGATTTACTGAAGGGAGAACTCTGCTTCAGTTCCCATTCATGTTCTATATTTGGAAAGAGAAAATGAAGTAATTCATCTTATATCAATTCTGAATGAGGCCCAAGTGTTTTATTTATTAATTAGCATTTAAGATGTCAACAGATGTGCTCTATATATGAGTGAAAAATAGCTCCCATAGTTTATCTTCTTGATGCTCTCCAACTGCCAGGCACAGCAGTCTCTGGAATATTGAACAAGTTAATGGAGATGCCGCAGTGATGCACTGTTGTAGTTAGGAGCAGAACATTAAGCACAGAGTTCTTTAAGTATTTAGTTGTAGGCATATATCCTCAATCCTAATGAAAAAGAAGAAAATTTCTCAGTATCTCATTGCAACAGTTAATAGCATTAAACACCCCAAACCAACACGGTAAAGTTGAGGGAAAAATGCATCACATAAAAACAAGGGAATGTAATAATATTTTATTATCTGCAGCCCAACCAATATGCCTCTTTCCACTGTAATTAAACTTTTGGTTTGAATGAGTTTTTTTCTTTTTTAATAATTGAGTACATTTGCGTGTGCACAATAAGTATGAAATTATAATTATTGTCATGTAATGCATTTAATGTTCAGTCAATTGTATTATCTTCTGGTCTAAAACCTTAATATCTATTGAATTGAGAGTCCTGAACACAGAGTCCCAGATTAGCTCACCAATGAACAGAAAAAAAAAAAAAAAAAAAAAAAACAGAGCAAAGGGGAGAAAGAGGATAAAGAAAAAGAGAAAGTGAAAGAGATAGAGCACACAGGAGAGAGCAAGAGAGCATGAGAGCAAGAGTTGCTGTTCAGGACCATAACTGAAGGCTAATAGGATGTTTCATTACTATCCAGATATGATCCAGTTCCACCTGTAGTTTTATACTCAGGGAAAAAAGGATGCTTTATGTTCAATTAATTCTGAAGAATTTTTTATTGTTTATAATACTTTTGTAATTTACTCTGTAAAGGTATTAAGTTGTGTCATTTTCCATAGAGTCTACACTCTATCTAATCAGCTTGCAATAACAAGAAGCATTATGAAGTGGCAATGCAATCTTGAATACATGGAAACAGACAGCACCACAAATCTTCCTGCCTATTACTTTCAGTGAAGTTAATAATCAAAAGTGCCTCTTATAAAAAGTACTGCATATTATAGCTTCAGAGACTTCAGAGAGCATCTCAGAAAATTGCTATGCATGACTGTTCATGAAGGTTAAAATAATTAATATAGCACAAAATATGTCTGTTCAGGGAAAGGGAAGTATTTAGGTCTTGCAGAGGCCCATGAGTCCATAACCCAACATTATTTTAGGGTGATAAAACAAACACAATGAAAGATTGCTCAACAAAGGAAGGAACTGATCAAATGCAATTATAAGAATGAATTAACATGGATCAGCTATTTCATATATATTATTTCAATGGTTTTCAACTGTATTAATCAGGATTTTCTTCAGCTGTTATCATTAAAAAAATAGTATAATAGTGGCTTAAAATTGATTTCTTTCACATAACGGTCCAGTTTCGTGGATCAGACTAGTATGGATACTCCACAATAAGGGGTCCAGGATCACAGTGTCTTATCGCTCTACCTTTTGCAACATGACTTTTTCATTCATGATCCAAAACAACTGATCCGTATTCTACACAACTCCTGCATTCCAGTCAGTAGCCAAGGGAACAAAAGATATAGAGTCCAGCTGGCTGCCGTGGCTCCCGCCTGTAATCCCAGCACTTTGGGAGGCCGAGGTTGATTACTTGAGGTCAGGAGTTCGAGACCAGCCTAGCCAACTTGGTGAAACCCTGTCTCTACTAAAAATACACAAAATAGCTGGGCATGGTGGTGGGCACCTGTAATCCCAGCTATCATGGAGGCTGAGGCAGGAGAATAGCTTGAACCCGGGAGGTGGAGGTTGCAGTGAGCCCAGATTGTGCCACTGAACTCCAGCCTGGGTGACAGAGCAAGGCTTCATCTCAAAAAAAAAAAAAAAAAAAAAAAAAAAAAAAAACATGTTTTAAAAAGCTTTTTCTTAATAAGCATTCCCAGATGTTGCACATTTTACTTTTGTTTACATTCCATTCATCATAATTTAGACACATGACCACTCATAGTTGTATGGGACGTAGGTAGGCTTTGTAATCACACAGACCTAAGTAGGAATCCTAAGTCATCCATTAGCTAGCTGCATAATTTGTGGACAGGCCACAGAGTGAAATCATTAGGCAGCTCTGTGGCCAACTAAAAGTTATTTGATCACATAAGAAGATGAGAATGGGTATTGAAAGCCAATCAGGGAAGTGGTGAGGTTGTTGCTCACTCAGCGCCTACCGCTGGCTGTTGGGGCTCAGAGAGGGGCCGCAGTCTCTGCGGCTGCGTCGCGCTCCCCTGCAGTCCCCTCCATGTTCCCCGGCGCCACCACTCCCCTTCCTAAGGCCGCCGCTTACCCCGGGGTCTATGGAAGTAATGGAAGGACCCCTCAACCTGGCTCATCAACAGAGCAGACGAGCAGACCGTTTATTAGCTGCAGGCAAATACGAAGAGGCTATTTCTTGTCACAAAAAGGCTGCAGCATATCTTTCTGAAGCCATGAAGCTGACACAGTCTGAGCAGGCTCATCTTTCACTGGAATTGCAAAGGGATAGCCATATGAAACAGCTCCTCCTCATCCAAGAGAGATGGAAAAGGGCCCAGCGGGAAGAAAGATTGAAAGCCCAGCAGAACACAGATAAGGATGTAGCTGCCCATCTTCAGGCATCTCACAAACCCTCTGCAGAGGATGCAGAGGGCCAGAGCCCCCTTTCTCAGAAGTACAGCCCTTCTACAGAGAAATGCCTGCCTGAGATTCAGGGGATCTTTGACAGGGATCCAGACACACTACTATATTTACTTCAGCAAAAGAGTGAGCCAGCAGAGCCATGTATTGGAAGCAAAGCCCCAAAAGATGATAAAACAATTATAGAGGAGCAGGCAACCAAAATTGCAGATTTGAAGAGGCACGTGGAGTTCCTTGTGGCTGAGAATGAAAGATTAAGGAAAGAAAATAAACAACTAAAGGCTGAAAAGGCCAGACTTCTAAAGGGTCCAGTAGAAAAGGAGCTGGATGTAGATGCTGATTTTGTAGAAACATCAGAGTTATGGAGCTTGCCACCACATTCAGAAACTGCTACAGCCTCCTCAACCTGGCAGAAGTTCGCAGCAAATACCGGGAAAGCCAAGGACATTCCAATCCCCAATCTTCCTCCCTTGGATTTTCCATCTCCAGAACTTCCCCTTATGGAGCTCTCTGAGGATATTCTGAAAGGATTTATGAGTAATTAAAATGGAAGGCCACAGAAAAGGGGAAAAGAGGAAATAATACAGTCATCATTAATCCAGCAAAAAAAAAAAAAAAAAAAAAAAAAATGAAAAGGGAAAACCACATAGAAGGGTCATCCCGGAAATGCTTCATCTGGTGGACTGTGGGAGCAGAGGCATTGCCAGGACTTGGGAAACAGTCACTGTGAAATGCGCCGCATATCTCATTCACTCACTTGAGCTAATGATTCCGACTTGGCAGACACTAAACTCATGGAGGTTCGGTTTCTCCTGATACAAACCAAATGGCTACCTGGAATAATTTCTTTCAAGCAACAGTTATTTTTCTTATCTTCAGGGTTAAAATGTATAAAAGTTATGTGTAATTAATCTGTAATGCCATAAATGATAATGCAAAACCTAAATAATATGGTGGCCGGAGGGGCTGCCTTATATTTGAAACATGCTTTCTATCATGCATTGACTGTATGCATTTTGTTAATGCACATTTTGTTTGTTTAAATAAGGTGTGTAAGATACACACCCTTCTAGATGAAACTATATGTGCCACACTTTGCACTACTCATAATAACCTCAAGACTATCAGAAGAAATATTTAAATTTCCATTTTATGAAGAAAGGAACCAAATTATTATGCTTTTTTAAAACAAATTACCAGTTTACATAATTAATCAGGGTGCATTTTAAGTTCTAACTTTGTTTATTGTATAGTGCATCATTTGAAAATACCAAGGAGGAAATACCCTTTGTTTTTAATGATGCAAGAGTGGAAGTAATGCTAGTTGGCAGTATTTGATTGTAAGAAATCAATAAAGTAATTGTGTTTAAAAAAAAAAAAAAAAAAAAAAAAAAAAAAAAAAAAAAAAGAAAGCCAATCAGCGGTCTCTGTCACAACAAGTGTTCTGTGGAGCTCAAGTGATCAGACAGTTATGGAAAACAGACCACAAATTCACGTGTATACCAAGTATTAACTAGAGATTGAACAAACAGTTTATCTCCTAGATATACATACTGTTATATAATAAAATGTAAATGTATTTAGAAGTATTATTTAATTCTGGACAGCATTTTAATCATTGGGTATTTTCCAGTCATTAGATAGTTACACATACCTAGTTTATGTTGGGAAGAGAAAACTGAAGCTTAGAGAGAGAAAAATGACCTGACTCCAAATTATGCAGCTAGCTAGTAGAGGACCTGTGTGATTCCAAGCCTGTATATGTTCACTATATCACAGAACTGCTAAGCAAACAATGGTGATAGTTTCTTGTGAAGTTTTCTACACAGATAGTGAGAAGCAAATAGTGACCATTAAGCAAACTCACTTGTACACCATCCTCAATACTAAGCTAAGTAAAAAGATTTTGGGGTAAGATTTATCGTGCCTTATCTAAAGAAATGGACAGAAAAGGGCAAGATAAATCAAGATGGGGAATATAGTTAGAGCAAGAACTCTTACTTTGACTATCAAGAGCTCTTAGCCACAGGGTAAGGCAAAGATTCACAGAGATGGGCAAGGACTAATCTAGCAAGCAGCACTAGAGAACACTAATATAAAGACTAAGAATGTTGATTCCGCACTTTAAGGCCCAATTTTATATTCCCTGCTCAAACTGAAGGTCAAAATATCAGCATAATATACTGGAGACAGTTATGCTTTTGATTCAGACACACAGGTTGGAATATTCACCTTACTAGCTGTCTGACCCAAAGCCGTTTACAGTGTGTTCTTTCCAATGTTACACATATGATACAACTAACACTTTCTAAGCAAAAACTATGTGCCAACCACTGTGCTAACCTCTTTACAAGCATTGTTTTTTAATCCTCAATGCTGAGAGCAAAATACTATTTTTAACCCCCTTTTAAAAGATGATGAAAATAAGTTTGGGAGATGTTGAGTGATTTTCCCAAGATCATGCAACTACTAAGTGGCAGAGAAAAAAAATAAATTTAAGGGCATTGTACTACATAGCATTAAGCTGCACTGCTCATCACAGAATATTTGATAAGGGGCGTGGTGGATTCTCAGCTGTGTTTTAAGAAAAGCACATTTTTGGCAGCATGAGAAATGAAGGATTCCTTGATTAGAGATTGGGAGTCCAATTATAAGGCTGTTGCAATAGAATTATGGCAGTGGCAGTAGAGAAGAAGGGAAATGTACTGTAGCTGTTGCTGAAATTGCTGCTATAGAACCAGAGAGCTAATTCAACTCAGATGGGCAAGGTAAAGAAAGGGATTTCTGGATTCGAAGAACTGGGAAATGGTGGTCATTAAGAACTGAAGTAACACCAAAAGGAGGATGATTGATCATCTTTGGTGTATGTGAAACGGATGGTAAGCAGAAGATGGGGAGGGAAGGGAGAAAGTGTATTCCATTTTAGACATGTTGAATTTGAGTTGTTGGTGTCTGGCATATATGTTTATTACATGTGCAGCTATTTTGTAGTTAATATAATAGGAAGATAAAAGATTATTTTTAAAAATTCAACTGTGAAAGTAAAACACCATGTCAAATTGAATTTATAATAGCGAATATAATTAAAGATGGTTGAAAATTATAGCCTAGCCTATCTCAGAGAGTCATTGTAAACATTTAAGTAGATAGATGTGAAAATGTGCTGTAAACTACAACATGGTATACAAATAGGAATAATTGGCATATGTTTATGAATGTTTAATAGACAAGTGGACACTGGGGGCGAGCTGCTAAAAAAACAAAATCAGTTTGAATGATAAAGATCTGAGAGTTGTTAGTATACAGGGACTCCAAGTGGTGAAATATATTTTATCTTTTAACCACCTTATTTGTATAACTTGAAACAAAATCAAATCAGAACCAAGAAATATGAATTGGAGTCTATTTGTATTATAAACCTGACTTTGTACTAAACCTTCAAAGTGTAGCCGCCTTTCTAAAGTCACCCAGGGTAGGAAGCATCCCATTTGCTGGGTCTATTAGGAAGAAATGTATTTTTTGTGCCCCCGCTACCTAGTGCCTCACACCACAGGAGTTATCTCATTTATGGTGCTCTTTCTTTTGAAACCCTGGAAATGAGAACGAGCTAGATCTATCCCATAAAATTGCTTTTGCAGATTTAAAAATAAAGATAACATTTTGGCTAATTAATAAATCATTGTGAAAGAATTTCCAATGAAAAAAAGCATATTTAAAACAATTATGTGGGAAGAGTAAAATATAGAAATTCTACTGTTCTATAAGTACACGTAATATAGTGCAGGAATATTACAGAGAAAATTATTGCATGAGCAGAAGGAGTTAATATGCAATTGAAAGCATATCTAGCTACATAATTAAATGGGAAAAGTCATCATTATTTAAAAGCACATGGCATAGGCAAAAGGAGTAGGGTCATTTTCATAATGTCTTTGTGGGTTATGAGCCAAACTTTCCCTAAGAATATGAAACAATGAAAATGAAAAAGGTACTCAGTCTCCTGAAGCTTCTCTCATATGTAACTTCCCAATTAGCCAGGGGTAATATCCAATTGTATCTAAACTACCTGTATCTTTGCACACTAAAATGAAGCATTTCAGAGAAGCATTACAAAGGCATTTCCTTTACAGATTATGTATTTCAAACCTTAGTTTACAGATAAGAAAACTGAGGATCAGAGAGAGGTGGCAACTTGTTCACGGACACAAGAGACGAGTAGATCTGAATCTAAAGTGCAGTGCTATTTTCAGTCCACCACACAGTCATTATTTGTATTTTTTGAGCTTATATATTAGCTTTTCCTACCAAAACCTCTGAAATCTGAAATGGTGGTTCCCAAAAATGTGTTCTTCAGCAAAAGCCAATAAAGCTCAAATTTGTATGTCTTTCTGCTTTACCCTCCACCTATCCAGTAAGAAGAGAGAGTAAAATTGAATTGAATTAAAATAATTAAAAGTTTAAAATTACAAGCAACTATACTAGTTGAGGCAGCTCTATCATCCGTTGGTGTTTTGTTCTTGGTACAACAGGGTGCAAGAACCAGAGTGTCACTCCAAGTAACCCAATGAATCCATAATTGGAATGTGCAAAATTTAAATTTTTAGAGAGTATGGATGTTACATACCTCAATGGTGTCTTATTCTTCAGGATTATTTCCCCTTTTTGAAAACTTGTCTGACTGAGAATAGCGTTAGAAAATAGAGACTATTTTCCTAATTTCTAAAATATCTAAAAGAACATAGATGGGAAGAAAATCTTCAATATTTTTAAAGCCAGAAGATTACCTGATTATAATGGTATATTTAAAAAATTAAAAATATGATAATTACAGGGGGGGGTTTTGTTTTGTTTGTTTGCTTGTTTGTTTGTTTTTTTGGGATGGAGTTTTGCTCTTGTTGCCCAGGCTGGAGTGCAATGGTGCGATCTCGGCTCACTGCAACCTCTGCCTCCCAGGTTCAAGCCATTCTCCTGCCTCAGCCTCCTGAATAACTGAGATTACAGGCATGCTCCACCACGCCTGGATAATTTTTGTATTTTTAGTAGAGATGGGGTTTCCCCATGTTGGTCAGGCTGGTCTCAAACTCCTGACCTTGTTATCCACCAGCCTCGGCCTCCCAAAGTGCTGGGATTACAGGCGTGAGCCACCATGCCCGGCCGATAATTACAATTCTTAAAAATTCTGTTCTGTAATATGTACTTGAGAAAAATTGTATGTGAAGTTCAACAGTCATATAAATTTTCAACACATTAAAAACTGATAGAAATACCTAGAACACAGTTAATCAACTTGAGATCTTTGTTTTACAATGCCAATCATTTTGAATGCTTTTTACACAAAAATGACCAGTCACTTTAACATTAAGTAGACGTGGTGTTTAATATTTACCTCAGTAAAGAATGTGCTTGTTTACATGTTTTCTTGTTTTTTTTTTGTTTTGTTTTGTTTTGTTTTTGAGACGGAGTCTCGCTCTGTCACCCAGGCTGGAGTGCAGTGGCACGATCTGGGCTCACTGCGAGCTCTGCCTCCCAGGTTCACGCCATTCTCCTGCCTCAGCCTCACGAGTAGCTGGGATTGCAGGTGCCCGCCACCACACCCGGCTAATTTTTTTTTTTTTTTTTTTTTTTTTTTTTTTTTTTTTTTTCCAGTAGAGACGGGGTTTCACTGTGTTAGCCAGGATGGTCACGATCTCCTGACCTCGTGATCTGCCCACCTCGGCCTCCCAAAGTGCTGGGATTACAGGCGTGAGCCACCATGCCCGGCCTGTTTACATGTTTTCACAACCTAAAATGCAGATGTGTTTCAAGCAAATATCCATTAGAAAAAAAATGATTTATGCTACAGAGTTTTCAGGGGAATGTACATGCTATAATTTCTGTTAAATATGCAGATCAAAAGTGACTCATTTGCAGCCAAAATGAAGCAGCAGGAACCCAATTTACCTTCCTCCTCAAAACAACTAATAAAGAAGAGCACAAAGCCTATTAAAGAAAGGCTTTCTGGCACTGGATATCTGGCAATGCAGGGCAGTGATGCTAGAAAGAGAAAGAAAAATTGAAGTGAGTCTTACAGTTACCCCAGCTTACTGCCTGAAGAGATTTTCTAATTTATGGCTCTGAGAGGGGGAACTTGGGCAGAGAGCAATAATATCCCTGAGGTAAGGAGAAAGAGCTGGAAACCCAAGAAGTATAAGAAAACTAGAGTTCATAGGGCAGAGTAGAAGTTAATTTCCCAGTGAGTACAGTATAGAGCTTATGTAACTAATCCCTTCCTTCACTCAATCTTTTTTTTTTTTTTTTTTTTTTTTTGAGACGGAGTCTCACTCTATTGCCCAGGCTGGAGTGCAGTGGCCGGATCTCAGCTCACTGCAAGCTCCGCCTCCCAGGTTCACGCCATTCTCCTGCCTCGGCCTCCCGAGTAGCTGGGACTACAGGCGCCCGCCACCTCGCCCGGCTAGTTTTTTGTATTTTTAGTAGAGACGGGGTTTCACCGTGTTAGCCAGGATGGTCTCGATCTCCCAACCTCGTGATTCGCCTGCCTCAGTCTCCCAAAGTGCTGGGATTACAGGCGTGAGCCACCGCGCCTGGATGCTCCTTCACTCAATCTTTATTCCAAGGGCAGAGATAAAGAATACTGGGGCCCTAGTGATCCTCACTGCACCTTTCTCTTAAGGCGTGGATTCCATGCTTGGAGATACAAGCTGAAAAGACCAGTAGCTACTACCCCACATAGTGCTGAATGTGGTCAATCAGACTTTTTCCAGGGGTAGCAGCAGTCCACATAAAAAGAAAGCTCTGAGTAAGTCACAAAGAAGATAATTTTATTTGACACAGTGTGTATTCAAGTTTAAGAGCACTCTCAAAAACAACAACAACAAAAAACATTATAATTAAAAGCAGCAAGTTGAAACCGTAGACAAGCTAATTCACCAGAACCCGGAAAAGAGACATCTACATAGAGCCTTACTGGGATGAAAATAAACCTCAAAAATTATCCCTGCCTAGATATAATTGGATCAGACGGCGGAGCAATTTATGCCCCAGAGCACTGTCAAAACAATAAACAAGTAAAGCAGAAAAAAAAAAAAAAAAAAAAAAGACAAAGAAGAAGTAAAAAATAATTAGCAGAGCCTAAATGTGGGATGGGATAGAATAGAATTGAAGCAGACAGGTTAAAAAATGATCAGAAACAGAAACCTTCTAAAACCACCGTCATTCCTGGTGACTATGTGCATGCCCAAGGCTGCACCTTCTGAGGAACAACACAAAAGGCTTCACGCTGCAGGAGAAATTGACTTCACAAAAATACCCTACTCAAGCAAGCAAAACAAATAAGCAAATGAAAACACAAATAAGCCCTAGTATTGAAGAAGTGGAATCAGTATACAGAATTGCCAAAAGAAATTATCTTGAATGTTCATTTTTCAGCAAAAAGTTATGGTATATTGCAAAGAAACTGGAACAAGTCGCCCATACAGAAGAAAAAAAGTAGACAACAGAAAATAACTAAGAGAAAGACAAAATGTTATAATTAACACTTCAAAGTAGCCATTATAAATGTGTTCAAAGAACTAATAGAAGCCATGTTTAAAGAATTAAAAGAAGCTGTGAGAAAAAATCTCTTCAAAGAAAGAGATAGAAATTATTTTTAAAAAAGTAAATGAAAATTATGGAGTTAAAAATTACAATAATCGAAATAAAAAATATGTAATAGAGGGATTCAACCGTACATTTGAACTGAAAGTAGAGAGAATCAGAAACTTGACTCTAAATAGAGATTAAACAATCTAAAGAACAAATATAAAATAGAATGAAGAAAATAAATAGACCTAAAGTGAAATGTGGCACATTTTTAAGCACACCAACAGATATGTAATGAGAGTACCAGAAGAAGAGGGAAAAGAAGGGAAAGGAAAATAAAAAGAATGGCTGAAAACTTCCTGAAGTTTTTGGGAAACTTCAATCTTCACATCCAAGAAGCTCAACAAATTTTGAACAATCAGCTCAAAGAGATGCACACAGACCCATAGTAAAAATGTTGAAATATAAGACAGAAAAAAAATTAAAATTGGCAAGAGAAAAGTGACTCATCATATACAAGGAAACTTCCATGTAATTGACAGTTAACTTCTTATCAGAAACAATGAAAGTTAGAAGGCAGTGAGATAACATATTTTAAGTGATCAAAGAAAATAAAAATTTCAAGAATATTGAAGAAATCAACCAAGAATTCTATAGTCATCAGGAATATCTTGGTTGGGCACGATGGTCTATAATTTCAACACTTTGGGAGTCCAAAGCAAGAGAATCACTTGAGGCTGGGCATTGAAGACCAGCCGGGCAACATAGCAAGAACCCACGTCTACACGATTTGCTTGTTTAAAAGTATGTAGCACCTCTCCCTTTACTCTCTCTCTCTCGCCATCATGTGAAGAAGGTACCTGCTTCCCCTTCACCCTCCTGCCATGATTATAAGTTTCCTGAGGCATCCTCAGCCATGCTTTCTGTACAGCCTGCAGAACTGTGAGTCAATTAAACCTATTTTCTTCATATATTACCCAGTCTCAGCTAGTTCTTTATAAGAGTGTGAGAATGAAATATAGTCTGAACATAAAAAATGGTGCAGCTGCTATAGAAAACAGCATGGAGGTTCCTTAAAACATTAAAAATAGAACTACCATATGATTCAACAATCCCACTTTTGAGTACTTAACCAAAAGAATTGAAATCAGGATCCTGAGGAGACATTTGAACTTCCATGGTCATTTCAACATGATTCACAATAACCAAGATGTAGAAACAAGCTAAATGTCCTTGGATTGATGAACAGATAAAGAAAATGTGGTATCTGTTTATCTATCATCTACACACACAAAGGAACACTATTAAGCCTTTAAAAGGAAAGAAATACTTCCATATGTGACAACATGGATGAACCTGGAGGACATTACACTAAGTGAAATGAACCAACTAAGAAGGACAAATACTTTATGATTCTGTTTATATGAGGTATGTAAATAGTCAAACTCATGGAAGCAGAGAATACAATGGTTGTTAATCAAGGGCTTGGGAGAGAGGTAAATGATGAATTTCTATTCAACACATATAAAATTTTAGATATGCAAATGGATATGTTCTAGAGATCTATATACATCATTGTTCTTATACCTAACAATGCTTTAATGTACATTTAGAAATTTGTCAAGAAGATAGAGCTCATGTATTTTTTTTTATTCAGGCTAAACCTTCATTCATTCATCTAATATTTAATGAATGCGTTGATATGGCATTGTTCTAGGTGCTGAGAGTATGTTACAGAGCAAAACGGACAAAATCCTTGTCGTCTTGGATATTAATCTAGAAGACTGGGCTTTTCAGAGAAAGTAAATCTCCATGACCTGAGAGGGTCAAACTTTTTGCCTTTGTTATTATTATTTTATTATTATACTTTAAGTTCTAGGGTACATGTGCACAACATGCAGGTTTGTTACATATGTATACATGTGCCATGTTGGTGTGCTGCACCCATCAACTCGTCAGCACACATCAACTCATCATTTACATCAGTTATAACTCCTAATGCCATCCTTTCCCCCTCCCCCCTCCACATAATAGGCCCCAGTGTGTGATGTTCCCCTTCCCATGTCCAGATGATCTCATTGTTCAATTCCCACCTATGAGTGAGAACATGCGGTGTTTGGTTTACTGTTCTTGTGAAAGTTTGCTGAGAATGATGGTTTCCAGCTGCACCCATGTCCCTACAAAGGACACGAACTCATCCTTTTTTATGGCTGCATAGTATTCCATGGTGTATATGTGCCACATTTTCTTAATCCAGTCTGTCACTGATGGACATTTGGGCTGATTCCAAGTCTTTGCTATTGTGAATAGTGCCGCAATAAACATACGTGTGCGTGTGTCTTTATAGCAACATAATTTATAATCCTTTGGGTATATACCCAGTAATGCGATGGCTGGGTCATATGGTATTTCTAGTTCTAGATCCTTGAGGAATCGCCATACTGTTTTCAACAATGGTTGAACTAGTTTACAATCCCACCAACAGTGTAAAAGTGTTCCTATTTCTCCGCATCCTCTCCAGCACCTGGTGTTTCCTGACTTTTTAATGATTGCCATTCTAACTGGTGTGAGATGGTATCTCATTGTGGTTTTGATTTGCATTTCTCTGATGGCCAGTGATGACGAGCATTTTTTCACGTGTCTGTTGGCTGTATGAATGTCTTCTTTTGAGAAATGTCTGTTCATATCCTTTGCCCACTTTTGGATGGGGTTGTTTGTTTTTTTCTTGTAAATTTGTTTGAGTTCTTTGTAGGTTCTGGATATTAGCCCTTTGTCAGATGAGTAGATTGCAAAAATTTTCTCCCATCCTGTAGGTTGCCCGTTCACTCTGATGGTAGTTTCTTTTGCTGTGCAGAAGCTCTTTAGTTTAATTACATCCCATTTGTCAATTTTGGCTTTTGCTGCCATTGCTCACTTGTAAAACACAGCAATAATAATAATGAACTTCATAAGATTGTTATGTGAATTAAATTAAATGATATACCTAGCCTATCTTCTGACACAGTTTGGCAATCAGTGAATGGTAGCTTTTTCTTCCTGAGGAAGAAGACTAGTTAGAAAGCCTAAATGAGATGCTGAGTATTTTTCTGGAATCAATGTGAAGCTATTTAGAATTTATTTAGCTATTTAGAATTTATATCAGAATAGATTCAAGAGGACAGACTTCCTGTATATTTTAGAATTTTGTCATAAAATCAGACCAAAATGGTGTATCTGAAAAGAAGACTTAAGAAATAGCACCATAGGCCTGGGGCAGTGGCTCATGCCTGTAATCCCAGCACTTTGGGAGGCCGAGGCAGGTGGATCACAAGGTCAGGAGTTCGAGAGCAGCCTGACCAACATGGTGAAACCCCGTCTCTACTAAAAATACAAAAATTAGCCAGACGTGGTGGCATGCACCTGTAATCTCAGCTACTCCGGATCAGAAGGCTAAGGCAGGAGAATCGCTTGAACCCGGGAGGTGGAGGTTGCAGTGAGCCGAGATCACACCACTGCACTCCAGCTTGGACGACAAAAGAAGACTCCATCTCAAAAAAAAAAAAAAGAAAAAAGAAAAAAGAAAAAGAAAAAAGAAATAGCACCATACATGTGGTAGATGAACGAGGGATTCAAGTAGATTCCATGATATACTTATTACCCACAAGAAGTAATGAACAGAATCACGAACACTTAACCATCCTATCAACTACTTTTAACAAAATAAATCACATATTATTCTTAGTACATTATACAAAACAATGTACCTGAAGCAAGGGAAAAAGTAAGTGTCAATTTCAGAGGCATTCTTGGGCATGATATTTATAGGAAAAACTCACTATTTTTCTCTACACACTCAACACTTCTGGGTCCTAGTGTGTGGGTTTTTCCACACATTGACCCATTCTAGTCTCTAGACACTAACTGGGTAACCTACAATTCAATTCTGATACTATCTGGAGTTAGTGCAGATCCTACAAGTTAAGGGCTCAATATCACAAAACTGTTGCCTGTTTTAAATGCCAAACCCAGTTAATAGGTCCTCAGTTACCCACATTTCTGTTCAATATGGCTACAAATCAAAGATTTTCATGATTCCCTCTTCAGGTTGGCTATGACAGCTCACAGAACTTGTAGAAACATTTTTGTTTACTGGTTTATTATAAAGGATAAGATAAAGGACATAGATGAGTAGCCCGATGAAGGAGTAGATAGGGTGAGGTCCAGAAGGGTCCCAAGTTGAGAAGCTTCTGTCCCCCTGGATTTGGGGTGCACCACCTTTCTAGCACGTGGTTGCATTCACTAGCTTAGCTTTCCAAACCCTGCATTCCACACTTCTGGGATTTTTATGGAGGTTCATGTAGTAGGTGAGATTGATTAAATCATTGGCCGTTGTTGATTATGTCAATCTCCAGTCTCTCTCCCCTCTTCAGTGATCAGGCAGTGGGGCTGAAAATTCCAACCGTCTAATCACATGGTTGGTTTCCCTAGAAACAAGTCCGCATCATTAAACTCTCCAGGAACCCCCAACCACCAGTCAGTCATCTCATTAGCAGACAAAAGACACTTACCTCTTGGTGGATTCCAAGGGTTTTAGAAGCTGTGTGCCAGGAAAGGGGGGTGGTTGGCAGAGACCAAATATATATATTATGTCCAGATGGCATCATTACATTGGTACACATGAAGAACAAATAAAATAATGCAGATGAAAATGGCTTGGTTTACATAAAATTAGCATTAAATTAGCATGAACCTGAAAAAATACAAATTAATTATTTATGAAAAAAAGCTAAAATTTTTCTGTAAGATTGAGATTTATTTATCAAATTTCCCTTTTTTTTGGTGGGAGGGGGAGACAGTCTCTCTGTCACGCAGGCTGCTGAAGGGCAGTGGTGCCATCCTGGCTCACTGCAACCTCACCCTCTTGGACTCAAACAATCCTCCCAACTCAGCCTCCCAAGTAGCTGGGACTACAGATGCTTGCCACTGTGCCCGGGTAATTTTTAATTTTTTTGTTTTAATTTTTTTGTAGAGACAGGGTCTCACTATGTTGCCCAGGCTGGTCTCAAATTACTGGGCTCAAGTGATCCTCCCACTTTGGCTTTCCAAAGTGCTGGGATTACAGGCATGAGCCACTGCACCCAGCCTTACAATTGCCTCTTTAATAAAATGGGCACCGGAATGTCTAAAATAGCCTTTCTGGGCTTCTTGTGATTCGTAGCACCAAAATGCCTTTGGACAAAAGTTCAAGAGTAGCACAACAGGCAATAGCATAGGGCGCGTCAATACATCTGTTCTGGTCTTATACTGCCATCCTTAGTTAGATGTTTCCCTTTCATTAACTTTTCATATTTTTTTTTCCTCCTCTGCGACCTAGGTCTGGACCTGGCCACAGGCCACCTTCTTGCTTTATGTAACAGCAGCCCCTGCACCTCACTCCCAGATTCTTATGCTCCACCAGAAAGCCTTCCAAAGGCTTGGTATTTTCACATGGCCCGTTATGCATTTCCCTTCACCTAGAGATTCTTCACCCCACCCCCACTCACACACTCCCCTGCAACATCTCTGTTAATTACATTCTTTCAAAGTCAAGTTCAAATCTCATCTCCTTAAAATCTTTTTTAAAATCCCATATTCTCTTTAAGAATGATGAGCCATCAGTAGCTGGCTTCTATGTACACATAATCTACCTCGTTTTGTGATACAATCTTCACGTAAAAAATGGTGATCTCTGTCATATTATATCCTGAAAACTAAACTTTTATTTTGGCACTTACTACCTTCGGCCGTGTCTGTAAGGACAGGATCTAGCAAAATTCCTTGAATATGGCAGGAGATTGATGTATGTTTGTTGAAGAGTAATATTAAAGGTATAATTATGATTATTCTTGAAAATATATTGTTCCTTTTAATAAATTCTTCTAGCCACAAGATAAAATTTCCACAAACGTACAAAGGTGTCCGAATTCACTTCCTGAAAAGTCAAACAGTATCTGGGATCAGACAAGTTCACCTGCATCATGGTTTTTCCTTGATTAAACAAGATGGAGACAAAGTGGATAACATTTCCATCCACAAATTCCTTAAACTCAACTAAAATGAATGCAAAACTTTTGTAAAAATAATGCTGACATCTTATGCAATCAACTTTATCTAAGCAAAAGTTGTTCAGCAGAGATTTGAAATCAAATAAGTACCACTCTAAGCCACTTTGAAAAAGCATTGACCATAATCAAGATGATCTTATCCGGGAAGAGTCATACAAAAATAGCTTGTTGAATGAGGCATGGGCAAGATGTAGTGATGACCATCTTGTAATAGAAACAATTCCATTTCCACAGATAAAGAAGAGCATTACTTGAGAACAGAAAGGGCCTACTGGTCTTTGTGAATAGCTTTAGCACTTTAGACCACTCCATAGATTATGCATATTGTACTGCATATAGTAAGATGAGTATAGAAGGGTAATCACATGATATACAGCAAACTCTAAAATCATTTATTTGGAAACATGGCTACACAATATTCCTAGAACTTCTACCAAAGTACATATTAATCAAGATAATATAAGTCAGTGACTCTCATTTTTTATGACCTTTTACACTCATAAAAGTTACTGAGGACCCAAAAGACACTTTTTACTGGATTCTATCTATTGAATCTTACCACTTTTTAAAATAAAACGGAAACTTTTAAAAATATTACTTTATCAGTTCATTTACAAAAGTGACAAACTCATTCCATGCTAACAATTTATTTTTATGAAAAGTTGACATGTTTTCCAAAACAACAAATGAGTTAAAGACTCAGATTGTTTTCATTTTTATAAATCTTTTAATATCTGACTTAATAAAATGCTGGCGCAGTGCCTAATTTGCTTCTGTGTTTAATCTGTTTTAACATGTTGTTTTGGTTGAAATATATGAAGAAAATTTGGCCTCACCTGTATATGTAATCAGAAAAGTGAGGAGCAGTTTAATAGCCTTTAAAAATAATTGTGTGTGTCCGTGGACACTGTACAAAAACTCGGCAGGAAGTGGTTTCTTAAAAGTTAGTTTGAATGTGGAATCTAAAAATATATCAGTAAAATATTCATTTACAGAAAAATTCTTTGGTTTACTTTGCTTCTTGAAAGAATCTTTTACCCATGCCTGATTTTGTAACATCATTCAACAGTCACTTTGAAACTATTAGTTCACAAGTTAAGCAGATCTTTATTATACAATATCAAAAACATCACATTTGTTCGTATCACCATCAATCTTATCGGAAAAGTCTAAGTATTGGGTTGCTATTAAATTCAAGGCAATGGATACAAGTTTTTCAAAATTCTCATATTTACTTGAAATTTCAAATTTTACAATGAATAACGGACACCATCCTTTGTTTTCCTTGAAGTAATAGCTCACTTTAATTTCAGAAAAAAATGTCCTGCAAAATACCTAACTCAAAAAAGCCATAAATCCCAATAGTTTCTCTTTCAAGTAAAACGATCTCACAACTCAAACAATTGCAAAAGCACTTTTCCTTGAGACAACCATTGTCCTATGCCATGCAGAAAAAAGTGCTTTATGCATACTTTCCATTTCTTCACACAAAATATTAATCTCATAAAGTTAATACTATTATAGTTTTACAAAGGATATTCTCAGGTAAAACAGGTAATTTTTTCTTTTCACTTTGAGTGTATGGTGTTAAAAAAAAAAAAAAAATCAAAGACCAATAGTGCAAGCAGGAACCATTGCCTTGATTTGTGCCAATGCACCAGCAGTTTTATCCACAATTGCTCTAACACCATCAGTGCAACCGTAAACACACTTGTTTCAGGATAGAACCTGAGAGTCAAAAATATTATTCTATTTTAATATTTATCACCATTGTGTTTATTGCCCAGCATTCAAATGAAAGAAGATATACTTTGCTGATTAGTCCATGCTCATACCAGATGAACATAAGCAAAACAGGAAGCCCAGTTACAGCTGTAGATTTGTTCATTTGTAAGGCAAAAGTACACTTCTGAAGATAAGATGTTAACTCAGTCTTAATGTTTGCAGCTAAATATTTAAGACAATGAGTTACTATGTGTTTGGAAAGTGGCAGCACCGTTATTGTTTTTACTGACTCTTCATTGAGCAGGTATTAGGCAAAGTAAAATGTAAAAAATTGTGTGTACTTCTCCAGACAATAAAACCCCATGAACTTCCCTATCAAATCCTTTAGTGACTTTTCCATTTATGTTTTAAAAGTCTGTAATAAGCAATTTTTGACTTTTAAATAGTTTATCATGTCTATGTTAAAATATACAATGCCTTAGTTATTTTAATTTCATTTTTATTGTACATATTTAAGGTGTACAATATCATGTTTTGATATACATATACATGGTGAAAAGATTACTACAGTCAAGCCAATTAGCATATCTTCTTCTCACATAGTAACCTTTGTCTGAGAGTGTGTGTATGTAGGTGTGGTAAGAGCACCTAAAATCTAATCTTTTTTCAGATTTCCAAGACGCAGTATGAAATTATTAACTATAGCCCTGGTGATGTAAATTAGATCTTATCCATCATAAATGACTACAACATACTTCTTTGTAAAAATTTTAAATTATTGGTTTCAAAATCATGCCCCAACTTAGCAGACTCCATAATACTATTCAAAATGTTTTGCATATGAAAAACTAAGAAATGTATTGCCACATATAAGACTGAGGAAAATAAATTTTCATCATGTATTTTGTCTTACTAGTTTTTCACAGTTTCTTTGGAGTAGATTCTTCTCTTCCCTAAAACAGACAATTATCTAGAATGTCAGCTTAATATTTTTTCAGCATCTTTATGTGTACATATTATATTGTGAGCTGAGAAAGGAATTCTAGTCTTTCTTTTTAAGGCAAGAGTGTATCTTTAAATATAAGAAATTATAAATATATTTTGTTTTAGTAAAACATATGGTTTAACTTATAAAGTAATAACTTTAGACAAAATTTAAAAAGTAATTTAAAAATGTTTTAAATATATTGCAAAAACAAAACAATACTATGTATTCATTTCTAGTTGTGTTTCTCCTTAGGCCCAAGAGAAATGAAAATTTTTAAAAATTTAATTTAATGCACGATTCTGAAATTACAGAGATTAGAGCAGGTACAACCCAAAGATATATAGTAATAGAAAAGAAGCATCAAGAACAAATGGAATTTATCTCTGAAGTACATATTTACATCCTAAACATACTACCTTCTAAAGTTCTACAAAACAGAATACATGAGCACACGTTCCAGTAGCCTTAAGGGCAGTGATGTTATTACAGATCATGTAGCCTCTGGACCATTCTCTGTAAACTCACGACAAATTGGTGGAAAAAGCAAAAAATATTTTAGAATTTTGATGAAAATAATTGTTATTTTGTGGGTCTTGTTAAAGGATCCTGGGGACCCCATACCAACGTTCTTTGGACCACACTTTGGGATCTTCTAGCATAGGCAGTGTTTTAACAAAATGAAACTTTATTTATCTTTAACATACAGTTGAAATTAAGTCAAGTCATCTTATTCTATCTTAATATCATCTTATATTGAAAATATGGCCTTCTAGGTTTCTACAGCAGGAGAAGAAAGAGCAGGGGTGATGTGAAAATTTAAAGGGCCAGTCCTAAAATAGGCTTATGTCAATTCCATACACATTCCATTGGCCAGAGCCTAGTCATGTAGCTGTAACCTAACTGAAAGGAAATCTAGAAAATGTAATGGTTCCCGTGAATTTCTGGTGAACAATAAAAATATATGCAATAGAACATTCAACCATAAACTCCTTATGTACCAACTTTTCACAAGGAGCTGCCCAACAACCCACACTGGATTTTAAAGACCTTGAATTCTAAAACTGTGTTTCATTCAATACTATACCTAGGGTCCTTGGTACATAGTACAATGTGGGGTATGGATGGCTGAATAAAACATAACAGGTAATGCGACTAAACAAAGTCTCTACATCCAGAATACCATCATCTAAAAAAGAGAAACTGAAAGTTCTAATTTTCTATTTCTCCTTGATCACTGTTGACGGTAATAGCTTATATTCATTTGGAAACAATGCAATGTAAAATTTCCTGAAATGTTTATGTAAACTTATCATGACTTTCATGTCGTCAATATGTAACATCTCCTGAAATCCATAATAATTGATTATTATTTGGCCACAGTATAGTAGCATCATTGATGATTAGCTCCAAATTCAGCTCTTGACAGGTCAAGTTTTGCAAAAAAGAAAAAAACAGTATTTCACAGGCTTGATTTGTTGCCACTCCAGATTAAAAAGAAAAATGACTTAAGTTCTTTATTTACAGGACACTTCTACTGCACAGAGTTGTACCCCAACCTTGATGTTTACTACTGTGTTCTGCCAAAACAGAATCCTGTGTTTCTAACGCTGTGAGGTCAAAAAATATGTAATTATGAGAACTCCTACAATTCTGCTTTATCCTAAATAATGATTAATGATTAATTGGAAATATTGAATTCACCTGCCCCACAAACTCCATAAGATGATAGTCCTTCTCTAGAATATTTCCAACCTGAATAAAGTGTCCCTCTTGGATAACAGGAACAATAATACGTGATATCTGGGGTCTGAGATCCCAAATTTGAGATACTATGCTCTTCACCATATAAAGCAAGCCAGTATAAGGTAGAAAACCATAACTAGATGTAAAGAGAAAAATCAAATGACAGCCAGAACAAAACTTCTGCTGCCAGTTGTTCTGAAGCCTTGTTGCTACCATGGTTTAATTAATATATACTTTTATTAGCTCTGAGACATTCCCCTATTTTCTTTCAATGTAGTATATTTACAGCCTAAGCTAATTCAAGTTGCTTCTCTGCCATCTACAAACCATAAAGTTTTAATTAATATATTGGTTTTTTAAGTACAATTTTCAGTAATGAACTCAATAGAATCTATTCACTAAAGCAAATTGAACATTTACTAACTCAGATAGAAAAGGTCACATGAATAAATCTGAAAGGATTATAGGAGGTAAATCAGAATGAGGTGCTACCATTTGACATTTCTCTTATATTTTCTTATATTTAAGAAGAAGTTCTTAATTCTTCTTAAAAAAATTATCTAAAACTTAAATTGTAATGCATCTATTTTTCTCAAACTCCCTTGGAGAAATAGAGAGTGTGTTGTTATTTGAGAGTATAAAACATGGGAGAACTTGAGAAACATTTAACAGCCTGTTTCTCACACTTTGTTCAAAATGTCACCCAGTTATATACCTTGTCAACTTTAAATAATCAAAAAGATCAGAGTCTAGTTCTAAAGAGTTTATTCAATTGAAACCCTAGAAATGATCATTTGGTACACACAGACTCCAGAGAAAAAGGACCAGTTCTCCAAAATTAAAAGTTGAGTTCTTGCTTATATTGGCAGAAAACAAAGAAATTTAATAAGACTGAAACACTTTCTGTACAAGGCTGGTTTAAGAATTACCAAAAGTAACAGTTTGCTTTCTTCCCATAAGACTTGTTTTCTTTTCATTACAGCTGGTTTTCATTTCCTTTCCAATTTAAAACAGTGTATTTAACATTTAATCTGAAGACAATGTGATAGCCATGAAGCCTTGTGTGAGAAAGATAAGAGGGAAGTTAATCTATAATGAAAATTAAGTGAAGAGGGAAAGGGTTTTTCCTGGCCTTAAGTCATGTACAACATTTTACAGAACAATGCAGGTAAGGAAGATTTCATCTATAATCACAGAAAGAAAGGTTACAACTGTCTAGGTTATAGCTGCTTGTCACATGACTCAGGCCCCATAATCATATACCTTTAAGGCTCAAAATAATTTAGAGTTCTGACAGCTTAGGTTTTGAATTACTTGTTTGCAGAGTCTTTTGAAAGTGTCTCTGCCAAATTCCCGCTAAAATACTAAGGGAGACATAGAAGAGACACTAAAAATAAACAATCATAAGAAACTGCATGCAATTATTTATTGATTGATTTAGAGACAGGGCCTCACTGTCACCTAGGCTGGAGTGCAGTGGCACAATCATGGCTCACTGCAGCCTCGACCTCCTGGGCTCAAGCAATCCTCCCACCTCAGCCTCCCAAGTAGCTTGGGACCACAGGTGTACACCACCATGCCAGGCTATTTTTAAAGTTACTTTGTAGAGATAGGGTCTCACTATATTGCTCAGGCTGGTTTTGAACTCCTGGGCTCAAGTGTTTCTTCCACCTCAGTCTCCCAAAGTGCTGGAATTGTAGGCATGAGCCACAATGCTTGCAATTCTTTTTTTAAAAAACTTTTTTATTTCCATAGGTTTTTGGGGAACAGGTGGTATTTGGTTACATGAGTAAGTTCTTTAGTGGTGATTTGTGAGATTTTGGTGCACCCATCACCCAAGCAGTATATACTGAACCCAATTTGTATTCTTTTATCCCTCACCCCCTCCCCATACTTTCCCTAGTCCCCAAAGTTCATTGTATTATTCTTATGCCTATGCATCCTCATAGCTTAGCTCCTACTTATGAATGTGAACATACAATGTTTACTTTTCCATTCCTGAGTTACTTCACTTAGAGTAGTAGCCTGCAATCCCATCCAGGTTGCTGTGAATGCCATTAATTCTTTCCTTTTTATGGCTGAGTAGTATTCTATCGTATATATATACAGATATGTGTATATCATGTATATATACAGTGGGTATATATACCCACTCATTGATTGATGGGCTTTTGGGTTGGTTCCACATTTTTTGCAATTGTGAATTGTGCTGCTATAAACATGCATGTGCAAATATCTTTTTTGTATAATGACTTCTTTTCCTCTGGGTAGATACACAGTAGTGGGATTGCTGGATCAAATAGTAGTTCTACTTTTAGTTCTTTAAGGAATCTCCACACTGTTTTTCATAGTGGTTGGACTAGTTTACATTCCCACCAGCAGTGTAGAAGTGCTCCCCTTTCACCACATCCATGCCAACATCTAATTTATTTTTTAATTTTTCAGTTATGGCCATTCTTGTGAGCATAAGATGGTATCACATTGTGGTTTTGATGTGCATTTCCCTGATCATTAGTGAGGTTGAGCGTTTTTTCATATGTTTGTTGACCATTTGTCTATCTTCTTTTGAGAATTGTCTATTCATGTCCATAGTCCATTGTTTTGATTGGATTGTTTGTTTTTTTCTTGCTAATTTGTTTGAGTTTGTTGTAGATTCTGGATGTTAGTCCTTTGTCTGATGTATAGATTGTAAGATTTTCTCCCACTCTGTGGGCTGTTTACTCTGCTGACTGTTCCTTTTGCAATAGCTCTTTAGTTTAAGTCCCACCTATTTATCTTTGTTTTTGTTGCATTTGCTTTTGAGTTCTTGATCATAAAATCTTTGCATAAGCCAATGTGTAGAAGGGTTTTTCTGATGTAATCTTCTAAAATTTTTATAGTTTCAGGTCTTAGATTAAAGTCCTTGATCCATCTTGAGTTGATTTTGGTATAAGGTGAGAGATGAGGATCCAATTTCATTCTCCTATATGTGGCTTGCCAATTATCCCAACACCGTTTCTTGAATAGGGTGCCCCTTCCCCACTTTATGTTTTGATTTGTTTTGTCAAAGATTAGTTGACTGTAAGTATTTGAGTTTATTTCTGGGTTCTCTATTCTGTTCCATTGGTGTGCATGCCTATTTTTATAACAGTACCATGCTGTTTTAGTGGCTATGGCCTTATAGTATAGTTTGAAATCAGGTAGTGTGATGCCTCCAGATTTTTTCTTGTTGCTTAGTGTTGCTTTGGCTGTGTGGGCTCTTATTTTTGGTTCCATATGAATTTGGGGATTGTTTTTTTCTAGTTTTGTGAAGAATGATTGTGGTGTTTTGATGGGAATTGCATTGCAATTCATAATAAGTACAAGGTCATTGCTTTTGAAAGAAAAAGCGCAATTAGTGACCTATGGATGCTTTCCTCCTGAAATAAGACAACTCAGATGGTCAATGGCAAGAGAAAGTTGCTTCTGGCATGTGTTTGGTAAACACTAGTTCTGAAGCAATTACTTCTTATTCCAAGGGAAACAAAATAGAGACATGAAAAACATTGAAGAAAAGAAAATAAATAATACTAATGACTCAGAGGAATCTCATGCTACTGAATATTATCTACTACAGGATCCAAAGAAAGTTTTAGAGAATTATTTGGCAACTTTCATAAATGACAGGACAATATGTCCCCTGTGAAACACAAGAGAAGAAAATGCATTGAAAAATTTATATATGTGTGTGTGTATGTGTGTGTGTGTGTGTGTGTGTGTGTGTGTGTGTGTGTATCAGCAAAAATTAGTTTGGAAGTTAATGAAAAATATAGTTGATTTGCAATAATAATAAAACTATAAAATGTTTACAAATACACAAGAAATGTTTAGGATATATGTAAGGTGAACTACAAAACTTTATGGAAGAAAACAAGACATTCTGCAAAATTAGTGATACGCATCATGCTCCTGGATGGAAAGATTCAATATTGTAAATCTGTTTAATCCCTTTCACATTAATTTGTAAGTTTAAAGAAGTGAAATTTTTGAAGTTTATTGGGCAGAATAAATGCCCAACATTTATATATCATTTTTAAAGTGATGTAACAGGGTTTAAGGAATTCAACCAGACATTAAAAATTTATCTTAATAGACAAATTTAAACAGTGTGACACTGCTACAAGTTGAAGAGACATATCAACAGTAGTGAACATAAAATATATTTTTGCTTTATATTTTCTAAAGTTTATAAAATTAGCGTGCATTATTTCCATGTAAGTAACAAAAAATGAACATTATTAGTTTTAAATAATTGTTCATTCTCTCTCATCAATAAATTCTTTCTCTGGGCTCTATTCCATTAATGTGGGGAGATACACACACACATATGGGGATGGATGTGTGTGTGTATGTGTGTGTATATGTATATATGTGTATATATGTATATATATGTATTTACATATGTATATGTATATATGTATATGTATATATGTATATATATGTATATGTGTATATATATATACACACATATATATTGTTTGCAGAAGTGGTACATCATATATTTTGTGGCAAATAAATCTTAATTTGTTAATTAAATCTTTATATGCTCATTGTTTGACTAATAGGGAGCCATGTTGGAGAAATACCGACCTTAAAATATATTGATGTCTAAATGTGAAGTATGGATGATGGTGCTTTTATAAATAGAGTGATCAACCATATGCTGCATTGTGCAAGCCGGGAAGCATAGGGGAGTATAATGGGGTTTTTTGTTTTTTTTTAGATGGAATCTCACTCTGTCGCCAGGCTAGAGTGCAGTGGTATAATCTCAGCTCACTGCAACCTCCACCTCCTGGGTTCAAGCAATTCTCCTGTCTCAGCCTCCCAAGGATAGCAATATATATATATATATATATATATATTCCCATATAATTCATGGTTAGTCCTCCTTCATACCCATTTTCCTGACATCATTATTAATAACGCCCCATTGGCCGGGTGCAGTGGCTGACAGCTGTAATCCCAGCAGCTTTGGGAGGCCCAAGTGGGTGGATCATGAGGTCAAGAGATCGAGACCATCCTGGCCAACATGGTGAAACCTCATCTATACTAAAAATACAAAAATTAGCTGGATATGGTGGTGCATGCCTATAGTCCCAGCTACTCGGGAGGCTGAGACAGGAGAATCACTTGAACCCAGGAGGCGGAGGTTGCAGTGAGCCGAGATTACGCCATTGCACTCTAGCCTGGCGACAGAGCGAGATTCCCTCTAAAAAAAAAAAAAAACCCATTGTACTCCCCTATGCTTCCCAGCTTGCTCAATGAAGCATATGGTTGATCACTCTATTTATAAAAGCGCTGTCATCCATACTTCATATTTAGGCATCAGTATATTTTAAGGGTGCTATTTCTCCAACATGGCTCCCTATTAGTCAAACAATTAGCATATAAAGACTGCATTAACATTCAAATTAAGATTTATTTGCTACAAAATATATGATGTACCATTTCTGCAAACAATTGTAAAGCTATTTTTAAATTATTTTATTTAATTTTTGTGGGTACCCTGCAAGCATATACATTTATGAGGTACATGAAATGTTTTGATACAGACATGAAATGTGAAATAACCACATCTTGGTGAATGGGGTTTCCATCCCCTCAAGCATTTATCCTTTGAGTTACAAACAACCCAATTATACTCTTTCAGTTATTTAAAAAGGTACAATTAAGTTATTATTGGTTACAGTCACCCTGTGTGCTATCAAATACTTTTTAAAGGCTGACAGAAGTAAAATTTCAATAGAAGACTGTGAGACTGTGATAGTGTTTAAGAGGAGGACAAGTATAAGAGAAACATTTTAGATTTTCAAAGCTGTAGTGAAGGATAACTGAATCCAGGATAAACAAGGTCTAACTTATATAAAAGTAAATGCAATCTCATGATTACAAATGCTTTTCTGAGGCCTTATGGGCCATGTTAAGCTGCCTGATAGTTCCCTAAGGTGAACAGAAGTGATAAAGATCTCTTTGTAAGTTAGTAATTGTTCCCATTCCAGGGTGGTAACCACAAAGAAATCTATTTTTCAATTGTATCCAATTATTTTCACCTTCACAGTAACCGTGATGCACTGCTGCCTCTGTTATACCTTAAATGCAGCAAACTATTATTTTAGCTGATTTCAGCTTTCACTGACACTTCAAAAGCTTGTGTGCCATTGCTATCCTTGGGAGTTTTACTAATGGAAAAGGTGATTACGAAGAATAAAAGCATAATGATAAAATTACTCTTTTTCCCAAATCTCTTTCTTTAGTGTCCCTTTGCTAAGCAACATTGGTTACCCTGATGCTAATTTTAAAACAACAAAAAGAAGGCTCTTGTATAAAACTAAATTACTGAACATCTTTCAAAATCAGTACCTGTGATGAGTCAGACATCAGGTTAATAAAACTAATTTTTCCTAAGGGCTTTATACAATTGAGGGTTATTATTTTCTTCCCTCATTTTCATTTACCTGGCTAGAAACAACTCAAAATGCTCAAGGTCGGTAGCTAGTGGACTGCATTGTGTGAATGACTATGAAGTAATTATGAGAGCACCCTGGAGTATCCTATTATTTAACAAACAAAAGTAGAACATGCAACACCCCACATAAATACTAGTCCCTCTTCACTAAAGGGCTTTAGTTTGAGTCCCATTGCTTCCTGTCAGTTCAGAATTATGGTCTGTGAAGTAGAAAATCAGCTACTGAATTTCAATGTGCTAGCTATCTGCTGCTCTTGCCTGAGTGTTGGTTGCTACAGGAAGAAGGAAAGTGTGTTTGTGCTTCTCCTTGAAGTTTTTTCATAAACTCTGGGGAGAGGAATACATATCAATGCAGATTCTATTCAAACATATCTATTTTCACAAGTGACTTTTTGTGCACTACTGTAATTAAGTTAATCATACAGGTATATTTAAAGAATATAACAGTAACTTGCCATTCTACGGTTACTCTTCGTCACCTTATAAATTTAGCACAATCCCCCACCAGCCTGATATTTAATAAACTTTCACATAAATAATTGGCCAGGCGCCGTGGCTCACGCCTGTAATCCCAGCACTTTGGGAAGCCAAGGCAGGTGGATCAGGAGGTCAGGACTTCAAGACCAGCCTGGTCAACATAATGAAACTCCATCTCTACTAAAAATACAAAAAATTAGCCGAGCATGGTGGCAGGCGCCTGTAATCCCAGCTACTTGGGAGGCTGAGGCAGGAGAATTGCTTGAACCCAGGAGGCGGAGGTTGCAGTGAGCCGAAATCGTGCCATTACACTCCAGCCTGGGCAACAAGAGTGAGACTCTGAATCAAAAAAAAAAAAAAAACTTAACTATATACTCCCAGTTTATTACAACTGTCTACTCAAACCCAACACTTCATCCAAATAAAACTATCGAGAGGATTTCTGTAATGACACTCTAACACCCTACCAGATGGAAGTCACTTGCAGAAAATAATTATAAAATGTAAACCTGATATAAAAACCAAATACTTGGAGGTACTGGATTGTCAATGGAAGCAAAAGACTCTGGTAGGAGTACATACTCAGAAGAGGGAAGGTGGGTAGTTCCATGAAGAAGTTTCTGCTTTGGTGGATTGTATCCTAGGATCGATTGCAGTTGATCATGTGGTACATAAAGTGGTGTGAATATTCAGAATATCATTAACAATAAGTGCCATAGTACATGCAAATCGTTATTATATTGGCTTCCTTTCCTCTTTATTTTTTAGCAATATGTGTGACTATTTAAAGGTAAATGTATAATACTGCTTTGTAGTGTTATAATGTAAGTACATTTAATAGATATAACAACAACTGTAGAATAATAGAAGAAATGGGGCATATGATCCTAGACTGTTGCAAGGCTTGTACATTTTATGTGAAGTAATGTGATGTTAACTGAAAATTAACTATAAAAAGTAAAGGATGTATATTAGAATCTCTAGAGGAGAATTTTTAAAACTGCAAAGTGTAGCTAAAAACTCAATAAGAAAAATAAAATACAATTCGGAAAATAAAGTAAAAAATCTTATTAAAAGGCAGGAAAAAAGTAACAGAGGGACAATAAAACAAAATAAATAAAGAAATAAAAGCAAATAATTAAAAGGTAGACTGAAACCTACTGTTTTAGTTTGCTAGGGCTGCCATAACAAAGTACCATGAACGAGATGCCTTAAACAACAAAAATTTATTTTCTCACAATTCCAGAGGCTGAAAGTCTGAGATCAAGGAGTCAGCAGGATTGGTTTCTTCTGAGGTCTCTTTCCTTGGCTGGGCAATGGTGGTCTCCTTCCTATGTCTTCACATGGTCTTTCTTCTGTAAGTGTCTGTATCCTAATTTCCTCCTTTTTTTTTTTTTTTTTCCTTGACAGTCTTGCTCTGTCGCCCAGACTGGAGTGCAGTGGCACGATCTTGGCTCACTGCAACCTCCATCTCCCTGGTTCAAGCAATTCTCCTGCTTTGGCCTCCCGAGTAGCTGGGATTACAGGCCTGTGCCACCACACCCGGCTAATTTTTGTATTTTTAGTACAGACAGGGTTTTGTCAAGTTGGCCAGGCTGGTCTCAAACTCCTGACCTCAAGTGATCTGCCCACCTCAGCCTCCCAAAGTGCTGGGATTACAGGCACGAGCCACCATGCCCGGCCTAATTTCCTCTTCTTAAAAGGACATCAGACATATTGCATTAGGACCCATCCTAATGAACTCATTTTATTTTAATTACCTTTTTAAAGACCCTATCTGAAAATACATTCACATTTTGAAGTACTGTGGTTCAACATAGAAACTCTCAATAACACTATCAACCACTATGGCTTAATTGATATTTACAGAACACTGCACCTAATTAACCATGGTAGAATAACACATTCTTTTCAGTGGCACATGTTATATTAAGATCATATGTTCAGTGATAAAACAAGTCTAAATAATTTTGGAAAGATTTAAATAACACAGTCTTTACTCTTACCACAAATAAATCACACTAGAAATCAATAATATAACTAGACAAACTAAATACTGGTTAAATTAATAATGAGCAAAAGCAATACAAGAGACAAGGAATACCAAGGTGATTTAGGCACTATTTTGAAAAGAATAACAAAAAACTTTTTAGTGTATAGCTATAGCAGTACTTACAGGGAAATTATAGCTTTGAATTATCATGTTAAGAATAGGAAAGATCTAACATAAGTGATTTGAATTTGCATCACAAAAGAATGAGCAAAAAATGAGTAAATCAAAGACAAAGAAAAAAGTGGAAGGAGATAATAGAGGTAATAACAAAATAAATGAAGTATTAATTGGAAAAATAATAGAGAAAAAAATCGATGTCACTGAAGTCTGGGTCTTTGAAAATAATAATTTTGGTAAGTCTCTAACTAGATTGAAAAAGATTTAAAAAAGGAAGACATAAATTACCATTATCAGGTCCAAAAGAGTATCCTATATTATTAAAAAGCTAATAAAAAATGCTGTGAATAATTTCATGCCAATGAAATTGAAAAATTAGATGAAATTGACACATTTCTTAGAAAGCACTAATTATTAAAAATGACGCTAGACAGGCCGGGCGTGGTGGCTCATGCCGTTAATCTCAGCACTTTGGGAGGCCGAGGCGGGTGGATCATGAGGTCAGGAGTTTAAGACCAGCCTGGCCAAGATAGTGAAACCCCATCTCTACGAAAAATACAAAAATTAGCCGGGCATGGTGGCGGGTGCCTATAATCCCAGCTACTGTGGATGCTGAGGCAGAGAATTGCTTGAACCCAGGAGGTGGAGGTTGCAGTGAGCCGAGATCACACCACTGCACTCCAGCCCGGGTGACAGAGTGAGACTCCATATAAAAAAAAAAAAAAAAAAGACCCTAGACAAAACAGTAAACTTGGCAAATCCTAAATCAATTAGAGAAATTAAATTCATATATTTTAATGCTAAATAACTTTATTAGAAAGTTGATTAATTAGAGAGAAATGGACAGTATTTTTACCAGTAAACAGAAGATACACATTGTATTACAATACTAGGCGGGATAAATTCACAGCAAGGTGTAGAGCCCAACAAAGTCATTAATTTCATGAGAGCAGAAATTCAACAGATTATATATATATTTTTTAAACTTTTATTTCCTTTCAGGGGTACATCTGCAGATTTGTTATGTAGGTAAATTGCATGTCACTGGGGTTTATTTAATCACCCAGGTGATAAGCACAGTACCAATCAGTAGTTTTTCGATCCTCACCCTCCTTCCATCCTCTACCCTCCAGTAGGCCCCAGCATGCGTTGTTCCCCTCTATGTGTCCATGTGTACTCAATACTTAGCTCCCACTTATAAGTGAGCACATGTAGTATTTGGTCTTCTGTTCCTGTGTTCATTTGCTTTGGATAATGACCTCCAGCTCCATGCATGTTGCTGAGAAGGACAGGATCTTGTTCTTTCTTATGGCTGCATAGTATTCCATGGTGTATATGTACTATATTTTCTTTATCCAGTCTACTGTTGATGGGCATTTAGGCTGATTCCATGTCTATGCTATTGTGACCGTTACTGCGATGAACATATACATGCATGTCTCTTTATGGTAGAACAACTTATATTCTTTGGTATTTGCCCAGTAATGACATTTTTAGGTTGAATGGTAGTTCTCTAAAGTTCTTTGAGAAATTGCCAAATCACCATCCACAGTGGCTGAAGTAATTTACATTCTCACCAGTAGTGTATAAGCATACCCCTTTCTTTGAAAACTTACAAGCATCTGTTGTTTTGAAATTTTTAATAATAACCATTCTGACTGGTGTGAGATGGTTTTGATTTCCATTTAGCCAATGATGAGTGATGTTAAATATTTTTTTCATTTTCTTGTTGGCTGGGTTTATGTCTTCTTTTGAGAAGTGTCTGTTCATGTCTTTTGCCTACTTTTCAATGGGGTGGTTTTATTTTTTGCTTGAATATTTAAGTTCATTATAGATTCTAGAAATCAGACATTTGGCAGATGCAAAGGTTGCAAATAGTTTCTCCCATTCTGTAGGTTGTCTGTTTACTCGTTTGATAGTTTCTTTTGCTGTGCGGGTAGATTCCACTTGTCAATTTTTGCTTTTGTTGCAATTGCTTTTGGCATCTTTGCCATGAAATATTTGCCAAGGCCTGTGTGTAGAATGGTATTTCCTAGATTTTCTAAAAGGGCTTTTATAGTTTTAGGTTTTACATTTGTTAAGGCAAACTAAATAAGGCCTGAGAAGGATTCCGTACTTCTATATTTGAGTCCTTGTGAATGAACTTTAACCTTGTGGACAGTCAGAAAAAAATCGAAAACCTAACTTAACAGTATATACCTGTAACAATAGCTGAATGTTGGCCTATCCCAGAGGCCATACTTCAACTACTTATAGGCTGCTGAATGTTCAAACTGCGTTCAAATAAGGCAAAGGCCAAGCTGTAACCAATTTTGCTGTTTCTGTGCCTCATTTCCGATCCCTGTATGTCACTTTACCTTTTTTGTCTATATATTTGTTTTGACCACAAGGCACTCCTGGAGTCTCTGTGAATCTACTGTGATTAGGAGGGGGCTGCGTGATTCACAAATCCATCGTTGCTCAATTAAATTCATTTAAATTTAATTTGGCTGAAGTTTTTCTTTTATCACATTTAAATCTTTAATCCATGTTCAGTTGATTTTTGTATATGTTCTAAAGAAGGGATCCAGTTTCAATCTTCTGCGTATGGCTAGCCAGCTCCCCCAACATCATTTATTGAATAGGGAGTCTTTTCCCCATTGCTTGTTTTTGTCAGCTTTGTCAAAGATCAGATGGTTGTAGGTATGTGGCCTTATTTCTAGGCTCTCTATTCTGTTCTATTTGTCTATGTGTCTGATTTTGTCCCCGTACCATGTTGTTTTGTTTACTGTATCCTGGTAATATAGTTTGCAGTCAGATAATGTGATGCCACTGGCTTTGGTCTTTTTGTTTAGGATTGCTTTGTCTATTTGGGTTCTTTTTTGTTCCATCTAAAATTTTAGAATAGGTTTTCCTAATACTGTGAAGAATGCCATTGGTAGTTAAACAGGAATAACATTGAATCTTTAAACTGCTGTGTGCAGTGTGGCCATTTCCTTTACATGAACATGGAATGTTTTTCCATTTGTTTGTGTTATCCATGATTTATTTTAGCAGTGTTTTGTATTTCTCATAGAGATCTTCCACCTCCCTGGTTAGCTGTATTCCTAGGTATTATATTCCTTTTGTGACTATTGTGAATGGAATTGCATTATTGATTGGCACTAAGCTTGGACATTGCTGATGTATAGAAATAGTATTAATTTTTGTATATTGATTTTGTATCCTGAAATTTTGCTAAAGTTGTTTATCAGATCAAAGAACTTTTGGACAGAGAATATGATGTTTTCTATTATAAAATCATATTATCTCCAGTCAGAAATAGTTTGACATCTTCTCACCCTATTTGGATGCCTTTTATTTCTTTCTCTTGCCTGATTGCTCTGGCAAGCAATTCCAGTACTATGTTGAATAGGAGTGGTTGTGAGAGAGAGCATCCTTGTTTTGTTCTGATTCTCAAGGGAAAGGCTTCCAGCTTTTTCCCATTTAGTATTATGTTGGCTGTGGGTTGGCTGTGGGTTTGTTGGCTCTTATTATTTTGAGGTATATTCCTTTAATGCCTAGTTTGTGGAGGGTTTTGAACATGAAGGGGTGTTTAATTGTATCAAAAGCCTTTTGTGAATCTATTGAGATGATCATGTGGTTTTGTTTCTAGTCCTGTTTAAGTAATGAATGACATTCATTGATTTGCATATGTTGAACCAACCTTGCATCCCAGGGAGAAAGCCTACTTAAACCTGGTGGATTAGCCTTTTGATGTGCTGCTAAATTCAGTTTGTTAGTATTTCATTGGGGATTTTTGCATCAATGTTAATCAAGGATACTGGCCTGAAGTTTTCTTTTTTTCTTGTGTCTCTGCCAGGTTTTGTTATCAAAATGATTGTGACCTCATAGAATGAATTAGGAAAGAGTTCCTCTTACTCAATTTTTTGAATAATTTCAGTAGAAATGACACCAGCTCTTCTTTATATGTCTGGTAGAATTTCACTGTGTATCTGTTCCTTGGCTTTTTCTAGTTGGTACGCATTTTATTACAGATTCGATTTTAGAACACACCATTGGTATATTTCTGGTTTCAATTTCCTCCTGGTTTAATCTTGGGACATTGTAGGTTCCCAGGAATATATCCATTTCTTCTAGGTTTTCTAGTTTGTCTGCATGCAGGGGTTCTGAGGGCTTTCTTTCTTTCTTTTTTTTTTTTTTTCTCTGGTGTCAGTGATAATGTCCCCTCTGTCATTTCTGATTGTGTTTCTTTGGATCTTTTCCCTTTTTTTTTTTGCATTATTGGTATAGCTAGTGGTCTATCTTATTTATTCTTTCAATGAACCAACTTGTGTTCATTGATCTTTTGTATGGTTTTTCATTTCTTAATTTCATTCAGTTCAGCTCTGATTTTAGTTATTTATTGTCTTCTGCAAGGTTTGGGGTCAGTTTGTTCTTGTTTTTCTAGATACTTAAGGTGTGATGTTAGGTTATTTAATTTGACATCTTTCTAACTTTATGATGTGGTCATTTCGTGCTATAACTTTTCCTTTAACACTGCTTTAGCTATGTGCCAGAGATACTAGTATGCTGTATTTTGGTTCTCATTCATTTCAATGAATTTCTTGATTTCTACCTTAAATCTATTCTTTACTGAAAAGTCATTCAGGAGCAAATTGTTTAATTTCCATGTATTTGTATGGTTTTGAGCAATTTTCTTAGTAGTGATTTATATTTTTGTTGCACTTTGGTCTGAGAGTGTGGTTGGTATGATTTCACTTGAATTTGCTGAGAATTGCTTTATAGCAGATTTTGTGGTCAATTTTAGAGTATGTAACATGTGCAAATGAGAAAAATATATATTCTTTTGATTCAAGATGGAGAATGCTGTAGGTATCTGTTAGGTCTCTTTGGCCAAATATCAAGTTCAGGTCTTGAATATCTTTGATAGTTCTTTGCCTTGATGATTGTTCAGTACTGTCAGTGGGGTGTTAAAATCTCCCACTATTATTAGGTGGTTACCTAAATCTGTTTATAGGTCTCTAAGAACTTGTTTTATGAATGTGAGTGCTCCTGTATTGGGTGCATATGTACTTATGACAGTTAAGTCTTCCTGTAGGTCAGGAGTTTGAGACCAGCCTGGCCAACATGGCGAAACCCTGTCTCTACTAAATATACAAAAATTGGCTGGGCACGGTGGCATGTGCCTATAATCCGAGCTACTCAGGAGGTTGAGTCAGGAGAATCACTTGAACCTAGGAGGCGGAGGTTACAGTGAGCCAAGATTGCGCCATTGCACTCCAACCTGGGCAACAAGAGTGAAACTCCATCTCAGAAAAATAAAAGGGGGGAAAGTAATACATTCCCAGATAAACGAAAACTGAATGAGTTCATCACTAATAGAACTGCCCCACAAAAAATGCTAAAGGAAGTTCATCAGGTTTAAATTAAAGCTCATTAGATAGCAAATCAAAGCCATATAAAGAAATAAAGAACACTAGTAAAACTAACTATAGGTAAATGTAAATGCCAGAATTCTCATATTTTTGGTTTTCAACTTCTCTATTCATTTCCTGATTTAAAAGATAAATGCATAAAACAATCATTATAAATCTATATTAATGTGCACACAAGGCACAAACATAATCTATGACAATAACAAAATAAAGGGCAAGAGATGGAGATGAATAGAAACAGAGATTTATATAATATTGATATCAAATTGCTATTAATTCAAACTAGGTTGCTATTAGTTTAATATGTTAATTGTAATTCTCAAGCTAACCACTAAGAACATAAGTAAAAGTGTACAGAACAGGAAATGAGAAGAGAATCAAAATGGTAAACTACAAAAATTGATTAAACACAAAGGAAAGCAGTAATAGAGGACTTAATTAATAAAAAAGATTTAAGATGTACAGGAAACAATTAGCAAGATAATAGAAGTATGTCCTTTCTTAGAAATTACTTTAAATGTAAACATGATCCACTCTCTAATTAAAAGAGATTTGAAGAATGGATTTTTTAAGAAGTCTGTCTACGTGCTGTCTACAGGATACTCACTTTAGATTCAAAGACCCAAATAAGTTTAAAGTAAAAAAAAAAAGAAAGAAAGAAAAAGATATTCCTTCCATATAGTAACCAAAAGAGAGATGGGATGGATATACTATTATTAGACAAAATGCAATTTAAGCCCTAAATTACAACAGGAAACAAAGAAGAGCATTACATACTAGCAAAAGGGTCTATCCTTCAAGAAGATACAGCAATTATAAATGTGTACACATGTAACAATAAGCTCTAAAATATATGAGGGAAAAAATAACAGAAATGAAGGGAGAAACAAACAGCTTTACAATAATATGTAAAGACATCAATACTCCATTTTCAACAATAGGTGGAACAAGCAGATAAGGGACCAATAAGGAAATACATTACTAAATTAACACTATAAACCAATTAGACCTGGCAGAAATATGCAGAACACTCCACTCAACATCAAAATACATATTTTTTCCTCAAGTGCATGCAGAACATTCTCTGGGATAGACCATGTTAGACCACAAAAGGAGTTTCAATAAACTTAAAAAGTTTGAAATCATACAAGCTGTCTTTCAATAACAGAAAGAAAACTGGAAAATTCAGAAATATATGGAAATTAAATAATATATCTTAAAATAACCAATGGGTCAAAGAATAAATTACATGAGAAATTGGAAAATATTTTGAGACAAAAATAAAAAGACAACATACCAAAATTTATGGGATGCAGCAAAAGCAGTTCACAGAGGGAAATTTATAAATGTGGATGCATATTTTTTAAAAGAAAGATCTCAAATCAATAACTTAACTTTCCTCTTTAAGGAACTTGAAAGAGAAAAACAAACGAAGCCCGATAATTGCAGAAAGAAGGAAATAATAAAGATGAGGGCAGAGATCAGTGAAATAGAAAAAAGAAACATAATAGAGGAAAATGTGTATTCATAGGAGAGATTAATAAATTGATAAACCGTTATTACAGCCATGTAAAACAAAATGCAAGAAGACTCAAAACCTAGAAACACATAACCTATCGAAATAAACTCAAGAAGAAATAGACAGTGTGGATAGAACTACAACATATAAGGAAATTGAATCCGTAAGAAAACAACATATAAGAAAGAAAAGCCCAAAACTACATGAATTTATTGGTAAATCTTCTACCAAAAATTAAAGTGTAAATACCAGTCCTTGTCAGACTCTTCCAAAAAATAAGAGGGGGAACACCTTTTAACTCATTCTATGAAGCCATCATTATTCTCATACTAAAGCCAAACAAAGACATCACAATAGATGAAAACTACAGGCCAGTGTTCCTTTACATGTAAATAAAAATTTCCTCAACAAAATACTAGCAAACCAAAAAATGCAGCATATTAAAAGAATTATGCAACATGACCAAGTGGAATGTATCCCAAGAAGGAAAGCAAGTTTCAAAATATGATACAATCAAAAAATGGGTAAAATATGAAAATCAATTAATGTAATAAACCACCGTAATTGAATAAATGAGAAACATACATGTGAATCTCAACTGATACAAAGAAAACATGTGACAATATCCAGCACGATTTCATGATTAAGATAAAATTCAGCAAATTAGGAATAGAAAGGAACTTTCTCAACACGATAAAGAGCATCTGGGGGAAACTCAAACCTAATATCATACTCATAGTGAAATACTGAAAGCAGTCTCCCTAAGATTAGGAACAAGACAAGGATAACCATTTTTTCCCACTGCTTTTTAATGCTGTATTGATAGTTCTACCAAGAGCAATTACACAAGAAACAGAAATAAAGTCATCCAAATTGAAAAGGAAGAAGTAAGGCAATCTCTTCACAGGTGACATGATCTTTTATATAAAGAATCCTTTAAAATTTCCACCAAACTGTATTACAATAAATAAACGACTGCAGAAAAGTTGCAGGATGCCTGTTTATTAAATGGTGCTGGGAAAATTGGATGGCCCTATGCAGATGCATAGAATTAGAACCATATCTCTCACCATATAAAAAAATCAACTCAGGATTGATTGAGGACTTAAACTTAAGACCTAAACTTAGAAAAAATTAAGGAAATTTAGGAAAATTTTTTCTGGACATTGGCCCAGGCAAAAAATTATGGCTAAAACCTCAAAAGCAAATGCAACAAAAACAAAAAATAGACAAATGGGACTTAATTAAACTAAAAACTTAACAAAAGAAATAATCAACAATGTAAACAGATAACCTAGAGAATGAAAGAGAATATTTGTAAACTATGTATCCAACAAAGAACTAATATCTAGAATCTATAAGGAACTCAAACAACTTAAGAAAAACCTAAGTAGCCACGTTTAAAAGTAGGCAAAAGACATGAGCAGACAGTTTTGAAAAGAAGACATACAAATGACCAACAAACATATAAAAAATACTTAACATCAGTAATCATCAGAGAAATGCAAATTAAAACCACCATAAGATACCATCTCACACCAGTCAGAATGGCTACTATGAAAAAATGAAAAACAATAGATGCTAGTGGGGATGTGGAGAAAAGGGAACACATATACACTGTTGGTGCGAATGTAAATTAGTACAACTCCTATGGAAAACAGTATGGAGATTTCATAAAGAACTAAAAGTAGAACCACTATTCAACCTTGCAATCTCACTCACTATTGGGTATCTACCCCCCCCAAAAAGATCATTCTCCAAAAAGATGCATGCACCCCTATGTTTATTTCAGCACTATTCATAACATCAAAGTCATGGAGTCAACCTAAGTGCCTGTCAACAGAGACCTGTATAAAAAATGTGGCATTTTGGGAGGCTGAGGCGGGCAGATCACGAGGTCAGGAGATCGAGACCATCCTGGCTAACATGGTGAAACCCCGTCTCTACTAAAAATATAAAAAATCAGCCGGGCGTGGTGGCGGGGACCTGTAGTCCCAGCTACTCGGGAGGCTGAGACAGGAGAATGGCGTGAACCTGGGAGGCAGAGCTTGCAGTGAGCTGAGATCGCACCACTGCACTCCAGCCTGGGCGACAGAGCAAGACTCCAAGATTCGGTCTCAAAAACAAAAACAAAAAAAAGGTGGTACATGTACACCATGGAATACAATGTAGCCATAAAAAAAGAATAAAAGCATGTCTGTCACAGCAACATGGATGTAGCTGGAGGCCACTATCATAAGTGAGATAACTCAGAAACAGAAAATCAAATTCTGCATGTTCTCACTTACAAGTGGAAGCTAAACAGTGTGTACATGTGAACTTAAACATGGAAATAATAGACACTTGGAGACTCCAAAGGGAGTGAGAGAAAGGGATGAGGATTGAGAATTACCTAGTGGATACAATGTTTCCTATTCAGGTGATAGGTACACTAGAAACCCAAACCTCACCATTACACAACATATCCATGTAACAAGCCTGCACATGTACCCCCTTAATCTATAAAAATAAAAAATTTCAGTGTACAAAATTAATACTCAAAAATCAGATGGGGAAATGGGGAATGACTGATTAATAGGTATATGGTTTCCTTTTAGAGTGATGAAGATATTCTAGAACTAGATAGTGGTGATGGTTGCACAATATTGTAAGGTACTAAATATCACTAAATTTCACATTTTAAGTTGGTTTAAATGGTAAATTTTACGTTATGTGCATGCTACCAGGTTAAATAAAACCTAATCCTTCTGATCTTTATTGATAGATTTAAATACCAACTTGGACACTTGTTAGCTGCATGATCTTGGGCAAGTTACCAGCCACTCTATGTCTCACTGTCCAAGACTACAAAATGGAGATAATACCAACCATGTGGGAATTTTCTAATGATTCCAAATAGTATATATGGATACAGTACTGACCTGAGCATTAACAGATATTCAGTACGTTGCAGTGCTGGTGGGGTGGTGGTAATACTGATGGTTTTAATGGCATTGTATGACGTAATGTAATGGCATGGTACGTCATGGTCTATACTGGCAGTTCTAAAGTCTAAAATTTAGCTTGGTCAACTAAAACAAAAACTAATTAAATAGCATAATACCTTTCTCGATTTCCTGAGCAGAAAGTTTTACTTTTCTCAGTTTAACATGAGAGAAAGTTAAAATTCTGTGTATTCCCAAAAGACTACATGAAAATGTGATTATACATACATTATACGGTTTGTTATAGCTGTCTGCTTTTTTAATTGAGAGGAATGTACTTCACAAACAGCAAAATCAGTGAATAAATTGGATATATGCCTTATAGGACTTTTACAGATTACAGTTTTCAAGCTCTGAAAAAGTATAAAATCAGACATCATGATCCGTGATGGTCATGATCTTTCCATTTGAGGCGGTTCACCATTAACTCTGGAGTTTTTTTAAAAAAAATCTGAAGGCTTCACATGGACATCAGCTGAGTATACATTTTTAGGTGTTTCAGTTTCTTGGCAGCATTGTTGAAATATTTGAGTGCCAACAATATGCCAGGCACTATAATGTGCTATGTATTGAAGATGTATCTCTGGTCAAAAATAAATGTAATTGCATACCCAAATGGAATGTACAATCTACTACACAAGACAGACGTTAATAAAATTGCATCCAAACGTGTATTATTATAGCACTGATGGATAATATGAAGAAGCAGTACTTCTTCCAGAGAGGATTTGTACTAACAAGGGAAGTCTAAGAGGCTCTCTTGGTAAAACAATTACTAAGATCAGTACTCAAAGAAGAGTAACCAATTCCATTAAGAGTACAAAATAATTGAAACTAAAGTTTAAGTTGTAACATTAGATTATATAGGTAATTCTATGCCTTTGAGAATAGTAGAGAAAAAACTAGAAATAAGAACCAAATAGAACTTCCAGAATTGAAAGTGCAATCTATGTAATAAAAGATACACTGGGTGGCATTAATAATTGATTAGAAACTACAGAAAAAAGATCGGTAAACTAGAAGGGATAGAAATAGAAGCTATCCAAACCAAAATGCAGAGGGGGAAAAAAAGACTGAAAAAATGAAATCATGGTGAGTTGGGGGCATCATCAATTCTTATAATACATGTATCTTTGGAGTCCAAGGGAAAAAGAAGAGATGGGAATACACACACAAAAATATGTAAAGCAGGTGAAGAAACTTGGTTACATAATTTTGCTCTCTGCTTCCTGCTAAAAATGTTACAGTTTTGAAGTAATAAAACTGGTTTACTTGTGCAGAGAATGACTCGAAATGAATTTTCAAAGAGCAGCTAAAGATACCGTTTGAATGTTGTATATATCACTAGAAAGTGAGTTGACTGCCGAAAGACCTAGTTTGATGTGGATAACATGTTTTTAACTATATAAGATCACATTTATTTGTTTAAATATCAAGAATATTGCTTATCTATGAGGAAAGGAAGGCCTGGTTGAAGACAGGAGCTTTAAGGGGGTTAGTATTTAAGGAATACCTATATTTTCCAGAAAGTATCAAATTTAACCATCAGAACATCTCCATAAGTTAAGTCAGACCATTTTTATATTACAAATGGGGAACTGTGATCAAAGATTTAGCCCAAACCACTTAGAGTAAGTAGCAATGTTGAGATTAAAATCCACGTGTGTCTGGCTAACATATAAAAATAATGAGAAATTTACTGACCTAAAATTATGTGGCATCAAATCTATGTAATCGTTTGAGTACTTTTTTCTTGTTACTCTTCACTTTGAGGATTTATCCCCAGGTAATGCCAATTCAAGCACTGTAAATCTGAAATTAATACTTCTTCAGTCATTTTTTTAGCAAAAGGGAGGAACTCAAGGATATATTTTGCCTAATACTGCATCTAGAATCTCTTTTATGTAGACTTTCTTCTTAAATAAAGACTCTCTTTTCAACCTCTGCCAATAAGAAAAGGCCAAGGATGGAACAAAAGAAGAGACTTTCATAAAAACTTAATGGTAAAATAGCATACAGAGCCAACAGTGGCATTAATTCCTTTAAATATTTAACCGAGGAGACCTTTGCTCCTGTTCTAAGAAAACAATATAAGCAGTCTACTAGACATAATCTCAGCATGCTTTATAAATTAAACTGGCTCCTCAATTATTTTTTCATCTGAGAAAATGAAGATAATGTTATTTGCTGCCATTTCAAATTTTAGATCAGTAGTCAAAATTAGCAGCATGTCTCTCAAAAATTTTATCCGCTAGTCATTATTTTTACATGTAACCTATTTTTTTCTAACATCACCTTTGTTCAAGACTGTTTAATTTCATTATTATATATTCAAAATTCATGTTGTTGTCCTAAACATCATTTTTCAAATTAATTCAAATTTAGTCTAGATTTATAAACAAATTTACTTTCTGAGTCCAATTGGTTTCAGAATTTATTTAGTCAACAAGATATTTTACTGTAATCTACCAATAGTAATAGGCATATGAATTGACTAATTAAAATAACAATTTGGGAGCCACTGAAGGAAACTGAACTCCATCTGAACATGATAGCAGAAGCCACTTGAGCTACCAGTGCAATGTACCTTGCAGTTCCAAACAGAAGAAAAGACTGTTAAACAATCACTGTTTATAATAGTAATGCCATAACAAGATACAGACCCATCCTGAGAATGGGAGCATGCCAGGGTGAAGGCTGTGATTTCAGAGTAGCCCCAATCCCATCCACAAACACCTCCATTAACCAATTATATAGTCCTGAAATTCTGCTATTGGAGGATGTCTTTAATTTAAGGCTTTGGAGCCTATTAAAACATTAACTCTGAGTGAAGTCGTACTCTAAGCTTAATCATGCTGATGGTGTTCGTCATATCCTATCCTGAGAGCAGGACTAGAGAAAGAGAAGTGGAAAAACTGTGAGTACAGTGAGATCCAGGCAAAAGGTAAGTGGAAGGTCAGAGATTCCAGAAACAAGCCTAATTTTCACTTTGAAAACAAACTAAAACAAAATCCTTTTAGAAAGTAAGCTAAGATCTCATAAGTAGCAACATATGGAAGAAAGGTCAGATTTAAAAGCCACAAAGGGAAGGCTGGTGGTTCAAAGACACTTTTGGCAAATAAGGATCAGTTATTTTTATAAAGTACATTAAGAAACCTTCAATCTTTGAACATTTGCTGGGCCCTGTCAATAGGCCAGATACCTTGCAAGGTACTGGGCATATACAGAGATTGCTGGTTGCCTCTCAGTATTTCTTTTCTTCTTCCTTAGTCACAGAACCCCAGTTGCAAGCTGGGTACATTACCACCCAAAGTTAAAACTACTGTCTGGCTTCCCAATTATTTTTTCATTTGAGAAAATGAAGATGACAATGTTATTTGCTTCCATTTCCCAGTCTGCCCTGCAGCAGGTGTGACTGAGTTCTACACAGAGAGATGCAAAGGAGCATGCTGTATAAAATATCCATGATGTTTGTTTGAAGGGAGTTGATTAAACTGTTTGTTGATTGGCTGCAACAAAACAGAGATGTTTCTGCAGCATCTTGGGTGACCTTGAAGATGAAAACCATGGTGGCTTAGAAACAGCAATATTGTTTTGAATATTGAATATAATTAATTTATAAGAATTATAATTAATGGATTATAATTTGATAATTAGTATTTCTATTAATTATATAATTAATGGCAATACTAATTGTATATGAACTAAAAGAAACACAGAAGGATCTTAGAGAATAAATCCTTACGTATTAAGGCTCAAAGAAAAACCTTAAAAGAAGAATCAACTCATCGAGTCATCAGATGAGTTTCATTTTGTGCCAAACCCACTTCTATGGGTTTGCCTTAAGGATGAGAGAGCAGGAGAGACTAAACTAACACTGAGCACCTAAGCTTGGCGTATTAAGTATTGTGGTAGGCACTTGATTATTTAAAAAAGTGTGACCCCTAAAGGACAAAGAAAAAAAGGCCAACTAGGAAGCTACTGAAATGATTCCTGCCCCAAACAACCAAGTGAAACAGTAAAGCAACAAATGACAGTGGTAGTGAAGGATCTGTTTCACTTCAATCTAACTTGGTGGTTAGTTGGACATGTACAGATGAAAAAAGAAGAAGCAAGCATAAGTGTAAGGTTTTACTCGGAAGACTGGGTGAGAATAGCTGGCAATATTAATTCTATATGAACTAAAAGAGTTTGTGTGTATTGCGTAGGAGTTAGTGGATTTATAATTGAGCAGGTTGGGTTTATATCTGTGTGATATCTGTTTTGGAGGTATCTGGAGGTCAAGAGAGTCATCTTAAATTAAGATAAAGGCAGACCGGGCACCATGGCTCACGCCTGTATCCCAGCACTTTGGGAGGCAGAGGCGGGTGGATCATGAGGTCAGGAGTTCGAGACCAGGCTGGTCAACATAGTGAAAACCTGTCTCTACTAAAAATACAAAAATTAGCCGGGCATGGTGGCGCACGCCTATGGTCCCAGCTACTTGGGAGCCTGAGGCAGGAGAATCACTTGAACCCGGGAGGGAGAGGTTGTGGTGAGCCGAGATTGCGCCATTGCACTCCAGCCTGGGCAACAGAACAAGACTCCATCTAAAAAATAATAATAATAAATAAAAATTTAAAAAAAGAAAGAAAAGAAAAGAAAAAAAGAGATAAAGGCTTTGGAGGCATTTACACACAATTAAAACCAAGGGAAAATCTTAGATAATTTGTAGAAAATGTAATGAATCAGATGAAGACCCTAGGAAACAACATTTTAAAAATCAAACATGGGAAAGAATTCAGTAAAAGAAATTGAAGAACAACATACAATGATATAAGAAGAGCACAGGAAAAGTGTAAAATCATGTAAAGCACGGTAAGAGCATTTCAGGAAAGGAATGATCTACAGTGATATTTTAGAGAACATTATCAGCAAATTGAGAGGAGCAGAAGCCAGATTTAAATATATTGAGGAATAAATGAAATTTAGGAAAATGGCGTAACTGGAATCTTGACTGAGGAAAGAAAGAGAGGTGTAGGGGAGTTGCTAAAGGCAAGGTGTTGGATCAAATAAACTTTTTGGTTTGTTTTTAATTATGTTTTGTTTAAGTGGAGGGGGCAGGAACTGCAGTGTTTCAAAAGATGAGGACAACAGAGAAGTGTAAGTTGAGTACATGGGAGGCAGTGAAGATAATTGATAATTTCCAGAGCAACAAGAAGGGAATACAGTTCAAAACACAGGTTGAATGGCATATCCGGGACTGAAAGAAAAGAGAAAATGGTTGGTAAATGTGGACACAGAAAGCTTTTAAGTAGGAAGTCAGGAAATTGAAGAATTCTATTCCTAGTACAATAGAATAGTAAGCCTGAGAATGATAAAGGAAACTACTTAGAAACTTAGTAGTCGTAGTTTCTAAGAGGGATTGACTTGTCAACCCCAATTCTTCACCCTCCCCTACAACTACACTTTGGCCATGCCATTGATGAGCAGAAAATGTACATTGTCTCCCTTAACTTGGGGCTTGGCCCTGTGTATTGCATTAGTCAATAGAATAGGGCATAAATAACAGTATGCCAGTTCTGATTCAATAACTTAAGAGGATTCACATGTTTCTGCTTGCCCTCCTATGCCTCTGCAATGACCATGAGAAGAAAATGCCTGCAATAGCTGTTCACTTTTCACTCTGAGCCCAGGAAAAACAGATCTGGAGATAAATATCCCCAGCTGCTGTACCACTGAAGCAGAGACATCAGCCAATTAACAGATTGATGAAAATAATAGACAACTATAAGCCATAGAATTTGGAGGATTGTTACACCTAATTATTGTGGCAATATTTAACTCACAAAAGGGAACTGACCAAAGATAAGAGGAAGATGCCTCTTATGTATCCCACATGAGATTAGGAAGAAGGAAGTTAGAAAAGAGAATTATAAGGAGGGGTTTGAAGCTCAGAGAGCCCAAGAAACTTGCCCAAAGTTGTAGACGAGGAAATTATGAAACTATGACTGGAATTCAGGACTGTCTGATTCCAACTCCACGTTCTGTTTGCTGTATCAATCTGTATGGTCTCAGAGGAGTCAACCTGATATTCCTGAAGAGTTCAGAATGGAGATGAGCTCTGAGAGGTACCAAAGTCTCCAGGCACCAGGGACCAGAACTCATATTCTATGGCTGATCATGTATGAAGAAGTGCAACTTATATCACCCACTGGCTTTCTAGGGGAACTCTATATTTCTCTTTGGGGCACATATTTTTTTTAAATGTAGGTAGTATGGGAACATGAGAGTTTGGAAATCAGACAGATTTGGATTTGAATCACAGATACGCAATTTACTTACTATGCATGTTTCAGCAATTGACTTAAACCTGGATGCACTTCAGTTTTATCATCTATGAAGTGGACAAACTTTACCTTGCTGGTTTCTTCAGGGGATGGCTAAACTTAGGCATCTTTCCCATAGTAGGTGCTCAATAAGTGTTAGCTCCTCCCTACTTCTTATCACAAGGGCACTGCTATCTACAAAATGAACCTTCATGCACAAAAATTAGAGAACAACAACAACAATAACAATAACAAAAGCTTCCTCCAAGCGTGAATTTTGTTTCCCTTAAGAGTAACAAAATACTGTCTTTATTATAAACAAATATATATTGCACCTCTCTTTTTTTCATCTTTCTTACTTAAAATTTATATTTACCCTCTGTATTAGTTAGTTCCTGCACTACTATAACGGCATACCTGAGACTGGGTATAATGAAAAGGGGTTTAATTGATGCACAGTTCTACAAGCGGTACAGGAGGCATAGCTTGGGAGGCCTCAGGAAACTTACAATCATGGCAGAAGGTGAAGAGGAAGGAGGTGCATCTTCACATGGCCGGCAGGAAAATAAGAGACAGGGGGAGGTGCTACACAGTTTTACAACAACCAGATCTTGTGAGAAGTCACTCACTATCACAAGGACAGCAGAAAGGCAGTCGGTTCCCATGATTAAATCACCTTCTACCTGGCCCCTCCTCCAACTCTGTGAATTACAGTTTGTCATGAGATTTGGGATTTGTCACTTTTCTAATTTCCTCCTGAATTCATGTGGCACCTCAACTACTACTCTGCAGTATTTCTGCCAAGACTGGACAAAGGGCAACATGAGTGAGGTACTGGGGAAGAATCCCATTTCCTCTGCATTGTAACTCTTGCCATAATGTTAGCCTAAAGATTGAATTCCAACAGCAGGGAAAGAAGGTGGAAAAGAGTAATTTTTATTGATCTCTTCCCGCAATGTTCTTTCTTCCTTCAGTTCGGCAGCAATCATGTCAAGGGTAGTGTTGGAAAAATAAATGGCTTCTCTCTGTGATCTATGTTTTATAATATCTCTGTACTCCTCTTTCTTCCTCCCTTTTTACTAGATTTCCAGAAGAAAAGCAAAGATGAGAGATTAGTATAGTGATTTGTGTGTCAAACATAAAAATAAACAATGGTTCCATGTAGACTATAATAATAATAGTAATAGTAACAATAATGGCCAGCATTGCTCAATCTTTTAGAATGTGTCAGGTATTATTCTAAGGCCCTTACAGCCATTAACTCATTGAATCTTCACACAAATTCTATTGAGTAGGCACTAGTATTATTCCTATTTTATAAAAAAGAAAAAATGTCTCTGACTATAACATTGAATTTATCTATTTCTCGCTGTAACTCTATCAGTTGTTGAATCATGCCTTTTGATGCGCTGTTTGCAGGTGCATACACGTTAAGGATTGTGTCTTAGTCCATTCAGGCTGCTGTAACAATAAAGCATGCATTGGATGGTTTATAAGCAGACATTAATCTCATACTTCTGGAGACTGGGAAGTCCAAGATCAAGGTGCTGATAAATTCAGTGTCCAGAGAGGGCCTCTTCCTGTTTTGTTGGCCCCTGACTTTTAGCTGTGTCCTCAAGTGGTGGAAGGGGGAAGGAATCTCACTGGGGTCTTCTTATAAGGTCACTAATCCCATATGACGCCTCAGTCCTCCTGATCTAATCACCTACCAAAGGCCACACTTCCTAATACCCTCTATTTGGGGATTAGGATTATAACATTTAAATTGTGTGTTGGGGGAGGGTGGGGCAGGGACACAAACATTCAGACCATAGCAGATCGTTACGTCTTCTTGGATAACTGACTCCATTATCATTATATAATTATTCAATTTATCCATGATACCTTACGTTGCCCTGTTGTCTGCTCTGTCTGAAATTAATAGAGATAGTCTCACTTTCTTTTGATTAGTGGTAGCATGGCATATCTTTATTTTTATTTATTTTATTTTATTATTATTATTTTTTTTTTGAGATGGAGTTTCACTCTTGTCACCCAGGCTGGAGTGCAATGGTGCATTCTTGGCTCACTGCAACCTCCGCCTTCTGGGTTCAAGCTATTCTCCTGCCTCAGCCTCCCGAGTAGATGGGATTACAGGTGCCCGCCACCATGCCTGGCTAATTTTTTTTGTATTGTTAGTAGAGACAGTGTTTCACCCACCACCATGCCTGGCTATTTTTTTTTTTTTTTTTTTTTTATTGTTAGTAGAGACAGGGTTTCACCACATTGGCCAGGCTGGTCTCGAACTCCTGACCTCAGGTGATCTGCCCGCCTCGGTTTCCCAAAGTGCTGGGATTACAGGCATGAGCCACCGCGCCTGGCTGGCATATCTTTCTATATCTGTTTACTTTTAACCTACAAGTGTCTTTATATTTAAAGTGAGTTTCTTGTAAAAAGCATATGGCTGGGTTTTGTTTTTTGATACACTATGACAGTATCTGTCTTTTAATTGCTATATTTAGACCATTGATGTTTAAATGATTCTTGATACAGGTGGGTAATATTTAACACATTTGCAACTGTTTTCTATTTGTTGCCCATGTTCTGTTTCTATTTTTGTCTCCCACACTTTTTCTGCCTTTTGTAGTTATAACTGAATATTTATATGATTTCATTTTCTCTCCTTTATTAATATGTTAGTTATAGTCCTTCTTAATCTTTTCTTAGTGGTTCCCCTAAAGTTGCAATATATGTTTACAACCAATCCAGGTCCACTTTCAAATAACACTATACCACTTCATGGGTAATGACAGTAACTTAAAATAACAAAATAATCTGAATTCCTCCATCTTGTCCTTTGCAATATTGCTATCATTTATTTTACTTATACATAAGCATATAAATACACAAGTATATACACTTAAATACATTGTTGCTATTATTTTTTAAACAAACCACTATATGTTATATCAATTACAAATAAGAAAAATAAAAGCTTTTATTTTGCTTTTACTTATTCATTCTCTAATTTCTTTATGTGAATCCAAGTGTCTGATCTATATTATTTTCCTTCTCACTGAATAACTTTTAACATTTCTTTCAAAGCAAGTCTTCTGGCAACAAATTCTCTAAATTTTTGTTTGTTTAAGAAAGTCTTTATTTCTCTTTCACTTGTGAAGGATAATTTTATAGGATTCAAAATTCTAGGTTGATGAAGTTGTTTTTCTATCAAAACTTTAAATATTTCACTCCACTCTCTTCTTGCCTGCCTGGTTTCTGAGAAGTCAAGTGTAATTCTTGTCTTTGATCCTATATAGATGCTTTTTGTTTATTATGGCTTGTCTCAAGACTCTTTTCTTATCTTTGATTTTCTGCAGTTTGAAAATGGTATGCGTGCCTGGGCGTGGTGGCTCACGCCTATAATCCCAGCACTTTGGGAGGCCAGGGCGGGTGGATCACCTGAGGTCAAGAGTTTGAGACCAACCTGGTCAACATGGTGAAACCTCATCTCTAGTAAAAATATAAAAATTAGCCAGGCATGGAGTGGGCACCTGTAATCCCAATTACTCGGGAGGCTGAGGCAGGAGAATTGCTTGAACCCAGGAGGCGGAGTTTGCAGTGAGCCAAGATTGTGCCACTGCACTCCAGCCTGGGTGACAGAGTAAGACCCTGCCTCAAAAAAAAAAAAAAAAAAAAAAAAAAAAGTATGCCTATGTGTATTTTTGTTTTAATTTTTATTTTTGGCTTTTATCCTGCTTGGTTCTCCAAGCTTACTGGATATGTGGTTTGGTGTCTGACATTAACTTGGGGAAATTCTCAGTTATTATTCTGTCACACATTTCTTCCGTCCCTGTCTCTCTTTCTTTTCCTTCTGAGATCCTCATTATGTGCATGTTATACCTCTCATAGTTGCCCCACAGTTCCTGGATATTCTGTTCTGGGGGTTGGTTGTTTTTCAGTATTTTTTTCTTTTTTCTTTTTAGTTTTGAAAGTGTCTATTACATACCCTCAAGCGCAGAAATTCTTTCCTCAGCTGCATCCAGTCTACTAATGTGCCCGTCACAGGCATTCTTCATTTCTGTTGCAGTGTCTTTGATCGCTGGCATTTCTTTTAAATGCTTTCTCAGAATTTCTATCTCTCTGCTTATATTATCTAGCTGTTCTTGTATATTGTCTACTTTTCCCATTACAGCTCTTAGTACAATAATAAGTATTTTCCAAAAAAGTACTGGTCTGATAATGCCACCATTCCTGCTGTATTTAAATTTCGTTCTGATGTTTGTTCAATCTCTTCAAACTGTATGTTTCGCCGGTAATATCCTTGTAACGTTTTGTTGAAGGATGAACATAATGTACTGGGTGAGAGAAACTGCAATAAATAGGCTCTGAATAATGTAGTGGTGTGTGTTTGAAGGTGGCGTGTGAAGGGTTCTATAGCTTTATGATTAACTTTGTCTTTTGGTGAACCTGTGCCCCTAGACTGTGGACTTAGCCAGTACTTCTCAGCTTCTTTCTGCTTAGATAGGACGGAATGTTTATAGTGGTGAGAGCTGAGCATCTCCCTTTCCTCACATGAAAGACTTAGAGGGAGCTGGAATTGGGTATTTTCCTTCCCACGAGTAGGTTAGGTTTTGAAATAATCCCAGCAGGTTAGACTCTTGTAAAACACTGTAGTTTCTCCTCAGGACATTCCTTGTGAAGAAGAACAAAATGCTTTGGTGTATTTCGGAATGGTTCTTTCTCTAAAGCATGAGGGGATTTTTCTGATGCTCGTTATGAAGACCCAATAGTGCTCCAAAAGTTAAAAACTCACAAAGTGTAAGGGCAACCATATGACTGAAGTTTTTAACTTTCAGATTTGTCCAGTCTGAGCCTCCAGCATTCACCAATTACAGTTTATGTTTCCTTACTATGGCATTGGTTCTTGTGGAGGTTTATGCTTTGGGGTTTCTGCTCTAGTAAGCTGTGATTCCCTCTGTCTGCCTGCTTCTGTCTCCAATTCTGGGGGCGGCAATTTACCCTGTGACCTCACTTCTCTGATGGATCTAAAAACCTAAGAATAGTTGTTGATTTTCCCTTTTGTTCAGCTCTTTACATGTTGATAGGAAGGAGTAACAACTTCCAAGCTCCTTATGTGTTGGACCAGACACCAGAAGTGGTAGAAATTAAAATGAACAGAATAATGTTAAGAACATATCCAAGGTTACACACCTAAGAAGTAATGAATCCAGACTCAAAACTAATGTCAAAGCCCACTGTCAACCACTGCCCCAAGCTGATCTCAGACCACTCTGCTATACTTAGGAAGTGTATATTGGCTATATGTGGGTTCTAGAGCTAGATTCTTTAGGTATGAATCCAGTTCCATCGATTTTATTAGTTGTATGACTTTTTGCATAAGTCTGTTGTAGGTATTAAGTGAGTTGGTTTCTGAAATGCACTTACAACCGTGACTGCAAGTGAGAAAGCACTCACTAAATGGTGGCAGCTTTTGGTATTGCATGGAAGAGCCAGCATTCTTATCCCTCAAATACCATGAAAAATGCACAGGTATGGTATGGTGAATTTGTAGCATCTCTTCTGGAAATTTGGGTGGAAGAGATTTCCAAAGCATCTGTTTTCTTGAAATGCTGCACCCTATATAGTTTATTGCTCGTCAAATTCTGGTACATTAAACCAACAACATTGGCGTCTCCTGGGAGCTAGTAAAACAATGAAAATTCTCAAGTCTCATCCCAGACCATTTGGATCAGAATCTGCATTTTAACAAGATTCCCAGGTGATTAATTGGTGCATTTTAGTTTAAGACTCTGATATAGCCTAGTGGTTAAGAGCACAGGCTTTGAATTCAGGCTCATTTGTATCAGAAGCTAAGTTCTGTCAACTACAAGCTCTGTAATCTTTGAGCAGTTTTCTTAACTATCTATGCCTAATTTCCTCAGCTATAAAATTGGAATAGTAATAATACCTCTCTCATAGGGCGGTTGAGAAGACTGGCACACAGCAGGTGCTCAGTAAACAAATGTTATAGCTACACTGCTACCATTATCACCAAAGTGTCAAGGCTGAAACAGGACAGGTGAAAAGCTGTCCCCATGAAGTCAGCATATAGGGGAAAGAGGACACTTGAGGATGGATCAAGTCTAGAGGGTCACAGCCCAGATTACTTTATTCAGCTACAGTGGAGAGCAGAGTATTATCACAAGGAATGCTTAGATCACATGCGAAACAAAAAGGGCATAGAGTTGAAATTGTGAGGCAAAGACATCAGGACAAGAACAAGTTGAAGATTAGAAGGAAGGACAAAGAGAGAACTAAGTAGGAAGAGTGACTGCTGGTTCAGAGGGAAAACCTAGTCGCCAAGCACTGGTACGACCATGTGGTATGATTGCGTTCTGATGCAATTGGATCACATGGCCAGAATAATAAAGGGAGCTCCTTAAAGATACTGTATGGGCTCCACCAGCACCGCTCCCCACCCCCCAAAAAAACACACACCTGGTTTAGAAGACCCCCAAGGACATCGATCCATCTCATCTACTGTATCCTTAATGCATCCCAGGAACAATTACCTAAAGCGGGGTTTCACTGGGTGCAAGAGGAGGAATTCTTTCCCTATTTCCATACATTTACTCTTTCATTTCTGCCTTGGAGTGCATGAGACTTGACCATCATTAAACAAAACACTTTTTGGAGTATGCAATCCAAGAAGCTATTCTCCCCCAACCTAGTGGGCTGAAAAATATTTATTCTTCCTGAAGGACGGAATGAAGCCTCTATGGTTTAGCTTCTTGCGATAACACTCCCTAAGGGTTAATGTGCTATTAATACGGCAAAAAAGGAAGAAACCCTTTTAAATAGCAGCTTATGCTTCTTTTTGATTTCTCTCCTGCAAAAGCTGATTTACTGTGTGTTTCTTCCATCTGGCAGGAAGCTAATCTGAATATGAATCAATCTTTGCAAAAATAACTGCAGGAAATTTTAGACATTCATAACTTTCCAAAGTTTTTTTTTTTTTTTACTTTAACAATAGCATTTTTGTCATTCTTTCAGTTGTGCAGTTTTTCAATTGCAATGAAGTATGACTATTTAAGGAATTCTGCCACCTCATCCTGAATGCCTCCTTTACTGTTATAGATTCACATTGCTCATCTTCTAGATATTTGCACATAAATGAGTAATTGCTGTTATCCCAAAAAGTTTTAATCATGAGGGGAAAACAGATTAATGTGATGTTCCCAACTAGATAAGCAAAATAACAAAAAAGATAATTCTCAAATATCTAATTCTTCTTTCCTTGTAGTATATTTTGTAATAATGATGTTTTCTTCTCACTCTAGTTGTACCAATTACTATTTCTGGAGTTGCTAAACAAAATGGGACAAGAAAAAGCTATCTTATAAATCTAGACTGGAGTCCTTAACAAGTAACTTGGCATTTTCAAAATCATTGCTTCTCAACCTTTGCCACATTGTAGCATACCTTAAAAATAATGTTTGTACAGCATACTGAGGTAAATAGATGAGGCTACTTGGGCAGAAAACGACTGGCCCAGGGACCCCAGCTGCCCCAGGTCCCATCAAACCACCCCAACGCTTGGGGAATAAATATTTCATTACACCCACAGCCATTTTCACCAAGCACACAAGCTCTGCTCATGGCAACCCTGTTCCTCTGAACTTAGAATTGCTGAAGGAACAGGCCAGGCATTGGTGGCTCACACCTGTAATCCCAGCACTTTGGGAGGCTGAAGTGGGCGGATCATGAGGTCAGGATTTCGAGACCAGCCAGACCAACATGGTGAAACCCCGTCTCTACTAAAAATACAAAAATTAGCTGGGCGTGGTGGTGCGTGCCTGTAATCCCAGCTACTCAGGAGGCTGAGGCAGAGAATTTCTTGAACCCGGGAGGTGGAGTTTTCAGTGAGCTGAGATCACGCCACTGCACTCCAGCCTGGGCAACAGAGTGAGACTCTATTTCAAAAAAAAAAAAAAAAAAAATTGGTGAAGGAAAATGTGTACCATTAGAAAATTGAAGTCACATCATCCAGACTAAGTGAGTGTCTTTGGCAGAATTTCCAGACAAAGGCTATGTGGCCAAGTCACTCCACTTTATACTGACTTGTCAAGTATGACTGGCTAGCCTAGCATTTTCCAAACTGTGTTTCATAGAATGCTAGTATTCCATGAGATATTATTGGACACTAAAGAAATTTCCCTCCTGTGGTCAAATAATTTTGAGATTTAGTGGGTTAAATGTATTTCATTACTATAAGACTTTCTGAAGTTTTTCACATCCTAATGTGATTTGTGAATTTCCAAAAAAATAAGATAGAGCTGATTGGCAACATATGTTTGTGCAAGTTGTGCACTGTACAACTCGAGGTAAATATTCACGTTGTAGCCTGTTATATGACTCTCATTCATGTAGTGTACAACCTCTACATGGCAGCACTAGAATATAGCATACAATCTTTTCCATGCATATTTGACCATGGGACGTTGTCAAGAATACTTGTTAATGTCTACTAGAGCACATTTGGTTCTACATCAACTCCATCGATCATCTTTTTCGTTTTGCTACCTTTCCAGCATTCTATGTTCTAAGTAACTCCACTCCTTTTTCCCACACAGATTGTGCTTTCTCTCACCCCTGTGAGGAAAGAACATGGTCTTTGATGTCACGCCAGCCTGAGTTCAATACCAGCTCTGCCACTTATTTACCAGCTCTGGGCCTTGGTGCTATCTGCAAAATAGAAATAGTATCATGCACATTACAGGGTGGTTGTGTGGATTAAATGAGCAAGCAAATGTAAAGGCCCAGTACAGAGCCAGACACAGAGTAATACATGTTGATTATCCCTTATCTTAAATGCTTGGGAGCAGAAGTGTTTCAATTTTTTTATTTCTTTTGGATTTTGGAATATTTCCATTGTATTTACCAGTCAAGAATACCTAATTCAAATATCTGAAATCCAAAAAGCATTTTCTTTGAGCACCATATTGGTGCTCAAAAAGTTTCAGATTTTGGAGTATTACAGATATGGTATGTTCAACCAGTATACAACAAATGTTCCTCTTCACCATCAGTGCTTTTGCTAAAATTCCCACTGCCTGCAATGCCTTTCTGTGCTCAGTCTGTCCTTGAAGGACTATCTCATTTACAAAGCCTTCCTGATGCAGCTACTCCCTTCTTCAAACCTCTGTAGCACCTTGTAGTTCATTCAAAGGTATATTCTAGCACATTATTTCTGATAGAATAATTTTGACCAATTTCTCATCTCCCTTGCTTGAGTGTGAAATCTTGAGGGCAGCAACATTGTCTTGTTCACCTTTGATCCTCAACGGAACCTGGGATATCTTAGGTACTCTATAGATGTTTGTATAATCTAGTGAAATAAAAATCATAAAGTAGCTGGCAGGTAGCCACAATATTTTTCACTGAAGAGGTGATGATAATAGCTCTTCTGGGCTGACTGGATGCACATAATAGTCTGGGCAAAAATTTGTATACTGGTTTGCATAGACAGACACAGCAAATCATAAAGATAAATTTTGCATAGCACAAAGAAGACATAGAGGTTTAAATTGCACAAATGTACTGTATAATTAACATCTTCTATAGAGTAAAGGCCTTGAAGCATAGAGTTGATGATTAATCTCATAATTGATTAAAAATTCAAAAATAAAGCAAATACTTTAGAACAGAGTCCCAGACTCAGAGATCGATATACATAAAATCCCTCTTCCTTAAGTTATCTTCAACTGCTAACCTATACTAAACACTAAGCTAAGACTCTTTAGAAATTTCTATTAAGATGATGCATTTGCTTACATTATAATATGTATTGTTCTGAGTATACGTAGACAGCCCATTTTTACATCAATAAAATATGAATTATCTATACCCAGCGTTATATTTTATTCAGGTTCACCTGCTAAAATATTTTTAAATGAGACATATATGTCCAAAATAAGTTGCACATTAGCTTTTCAAGTAACATTTTGTTATGAAGATTTAAGGTAAATGCAAACAGTCTCGTAAAGTGGGGCTACATTTATCAACAGGAATTAGATACTTTAGGAAGAAAATTCAAGATCAAGAACATCTTTTTAAACAATGTCAAAGGGACTTTCTACAAAAATTACCTAGTTGAGACATACAGTTCTGTTTCTTAACAAGTGTTTTGGCCCTGGACACTTTATTTGGAGAGCAATTTATCAGAAAAGTACAAAATTATTGTTCATAACTTCCATAACAACTGATTAATTTATATAACAACATGATATCAAAATGCCCCCATACAATGTGTCAATAATAATAATGTATAAGCATATGAATTGTTTTAAGGTATAAATCCAGAGAGTTGCAGGCTTTATTCAATAATTTAACAGTTATATTTGAAAATATATATAGTGTGTGGACACAACCCTTAAAGCAAGGAAACAATTGATTATTAAAGTAGTCATTTCAGGACAAATAAAGAAAGATGCTATTGTAATTGTTGCTTTTTTTATATTTTTTATTTTTTATTTATTTATTTGAGATGGAGTTTCACTCTTGTTGCCCAGGCTGGAGTGCAATGGCATGATCTCGGCTCACTGCAACCTCTGCCTCCCAGGTTTAAGCGATTCTCTACTTCAGCCTCCCGAGTAGCTGGGATTACAGGCGTGTGCCACCACGCCCGGCTAATTTTTGTATTTTTAGTAGAGATGGTGTTTCACCATTTGTCCAAGCTGGTCTTGAACTCCCGACCTCATGATCCACCTGCCTCGGCCTACAAAGTGCTGGGATTACAGGCGTGAGCCACCATGCCTGGCCAGGACAGCCATTATTAAAACCACAATTGACAAGGAAATTTTGGTTACTTCTGTAGCATACAACAATTTAATATAAAAATTATAATTAATAGCATACACAAGTTATATCAGAATTATAAGAGTTTCCCATAATTTTGGAACACATGTCAATAACATTTATATAAATACAGCCCAAAGAAAGTCAAACACCATTTTATATTTGACAATGCTTCTTGTATGATTTTCATACCAAATAAGACAAATATGTCTCTTTTGAACTTCAGAGGACTAATACCAAAAAAATTAATGAGGAATCAAGTCAGAATTTGACTTTGGAAAGTTCGTCAAATATAAAAATTGTAAAATGCTTGATATCACGAAATCGGGTCACAGGTCATTGTAAAATAAGTCATTCATTTAGCCAAAGCAATAACTCAAAGATTTCAAAAAAAAAGGTGAACATCTTTATTCTTTGAGAGAGGAGACTTAATATCCCAAACAATAAGCCCTAATAAAAACAGGATGTGGCAAATTAAATTTGTTTTTTTGAAATTTTACGATAAAAGTTTAATCATCTTGACTATAAAATAGGATTTCTATAAACCTTGTAACTTTTATAATTTTGCATTAAGGAGTGAGTTAATGCTCCAAGAAAATCTAGTTAAACTGACAAAGCAACCTAGATGCTGGTTTTGCTTTAAGTGTGCCTTTGATATTAATGGTTAATTCCTAGAGAAACTGAACTACTTTTCTCTTAATATCAGCCCTTACAATCTCACGTGCCCACCTCTTCCACAATAGTCCTTGGACCTTGAGGAATTGAATAGTTTTAATTTCTGGCCCTGCATCTCATGAACGCAGTTTACTTTGATTAGCATCTTCTACTGGGCCTGAAGATAAGGCTATAATTGCTGTCAGTGTTTAAGATATAGCATGACTTGGTGTCCTTTTTAGGCCCAGGAGTCAAAGCCCTAAAACTCAATGGCACAAGGACTTTAAAAGCACATACAGAAAGCTACACAGATGTAATAACCTTAAGTAAGAAAATTTTTATTTTTTTTTTCTAAGCAATCCCAAAGCTTATAATAATGACATAGGAATTATTTCAATAAAATGTAAAATCGCTTAGGCCAGTTACCAACAAGCAAAATAAAAGACCATCTGCAGTGTACAGAATATTATGTTGGAAGAAAACATTTTTTTAGACCTTTAAGAAAAAATTTTTGGCCTGGCATGGGGGCTCATGCCTGTAATCCTAGCACTTTGGGAGGCTGAAACAGGTGGATCACTTGAGGTCAGGAGTTCGAGACCAGCCCGGCCAACACGGTGAAACCCTGTCTCTACTAAAAATACAAAAATTAGCTGGGCTTGGTGGCAGGAGAATTGCTTGAACCTGGAAGGGGAAGGTTGCAGTGAGCCAAGATTGTGCCACTGCACTCCAGCCTGGGTGACAGAGTGAGACCCCCACCTCAAAACAAAACAAAACAAAAACAAAAACAACAACAAAAAAACATTTTTAGCATCAGGCCACAATAGACAGAACACAAGAGGAAAAAAAACTTATATGAGCTGAAAATGATTTGAAAGAGACAGTTATTATTTTGCACCTTTTAAAAGGGGAGAGTAAGCCGAAAATGGTGAGATATGATAAAAGTTAAACTTCAGGTTAAAAAAATTAAAATAATTTATTAATAGTAAATCAATCCCTTAAGAAAATTTTATTGTTCTAATGAATTTTTTAGTGTTTTTTTATATCATAACCTAAATCTAGAAAGACTATTATAAATAATTTCCCTTTAATTATAGACAACTTTATACAAATCATTTATGACAGCTTGGACTTCCTGTTTTATCCCTTCCTCTTTCTTTTCTCCTTTGAGATAGAGTCTTGCTCTGTCACCCAAGCTAGAGTCGTGCAGTGGCGCCATCTTGGCTCCCTGCAACCTCCGCCTCCCATGTATAAGCAATTCTCCCGCCTCAGCCTCCAGAGTAACTGGGACTACAGGCATGTGCCACCACACCTGGCTAATTTTTGTATTTTTAGTAGAGACAGGGTTTTGCCATGTTGGCCAGGCTGGTCTCGAACTCCTGACCTCAGGTGTTCCATCCACCTCGGCCTCGCAAAGTGCTGGAATTACAAGCATGAACCACCATGCCCCACCTTCCTTTTTCTTAAATAACCAGTTACTTTATTTTAGAACAAAAATTTACCATACAAGATTCTTTCTCAGATAAAATTATTTTCCTTTTAACCTTTTGTGCCAAAAATGCCTCTTCATAATTTCCTTCACATTGTTCTTATTCACTGATTACCTAATTTCATAAACAACTTTTAAATAAGCTTTGAATTAGACAAAAAGTATTTTCCTTTAAGGTCACATTTCTTTTTTACAAAAAAATATTTTCCTATAATTAAAAAAATTGGAAATGACCCAGACATTTAATAAATATCTATTATTTAGCTTAATACAACTTTGGATTTTAAATTATATGACAAGATTATCTATAAGCACTTATTTTATTACATTTGTATAATTAATTGATTTGTTAATAGTTTATCTAGATTACTTATGAAAACTGTGATAGTTCCCATTTAAAGTTATTTCCTTTTTAACCATTTTTATGACCTGTGAATTTCAGGTTTTCCTGAGTAAGAACATTAAGATTAGATAAAGGGTCATTTTTTTGTTTGTTTTGCCAAGAGCTCAGGATATAGCTATTTTCATTAACCAAACAATATTAAATTCCTTACTTATTAAATTTTACATAAACAAAGATAATTCTCATTTGAGCTGCATTCATAGCTTTAGAAACCTTATGCCAGATTTTGACATCTAGCAGAGATAAATCATGTATGTTGACAATTCCAAAGCCATTTCTAATTTAATTTCACTAAAATTTTTTAAACCAGCTTTTTTATTGAAGATTTGCTTAAGTCACATGAACTTGAAAAAGCATTTGGCTTAAGGTTTCTGTTTTTCTGAAAAGCATTAGATTTAAGTGCCTTTGTTAAGCCAATTAATTAGAGCTCTTTTATACATTTTTAGTAGTGAAACGTCATATACGTGACACATAAATACATAGATGTATTAGACTTGTAGATAGAAGTAGATCTTATAAATTCATAAGACTTTTATTTTTTCCTCCTATTTTAGACTTATAATTTCTTCATAACCTATTTTATTGCCCTAGGCAATTGTCAGCTAGATAGTCCTAAATTTGCATATTAAAGACCCCTTAGGTAAAAAAAAATCAGATAGTGAAATTTACATCTCAAAGCACAGAGAGAAAGAGTCTGGTGGTGGTAGAGGGAGATTAAAGATGGATGCCAAATCAAACACAAAATTATAGAAATATATTATAGGGTTGTATAAGGAGACCAGTTTTATTTAGATAGGGACTACCTATCTTTTAACTGGATCTCTGAGCTCTGGGCAGAGCCCACACTGAATCCTAGGTCTCCAAAAAAAGAGAATTACTATGAGGCTAGACCAAGGGATGCTTTTACAGTGCACTTTTTTTTTTAACAAAGACATTTCTAAGTGTCCAAGCTACTTTCTTCCTTAATAATCCAAGAGTAGCCTCTGTTGTAATAACAGTTTTAGTCAAAAAATCAAGTAACACAATACAAAAGCAAGCAGCTTAAGATCTGAGATGAACTTGTCTGTTTACACTCTTGGGAAAAAACAGAGGTTTCTCCCCAAAAGGGAGTGCGGCATCTTCTCTGTTTTCTTTAAGGAACCCAGGCAATTGTAAACTATTTTACATCCATCATGCAGCAGAGAGTAGCAAAACAAAGGAGAGACAGCAGAAGTAAATGAAGAAAATGGAATATAGTCATCTGAGAAGAAAAAAAATCTTTTGCTCAACAAAGACAAGGTCCTAGGAGAGAAGATGTAGAAAGTAGAAAAGTTTCTCTTCAAAACTCATCTTGGTTTAAAAATAAAATAATAGACACTAGGAATAATAGCTCCTTACTCTAAAACCTCCTATCTACTACTAGTTCTTACACTTTAGCCCAGTTAGTTGCTTTGGCTTACTCAGGCATGTCTGGACAGGCCCAGGCAAGTCTTAGCTCATAGTTTATGCCCCTTCCTTATTTGAAATGTTACTGCTTCCTTAAACCTTTCGTAAGCAACTTCCTTTTCTTCTTTGTTCTCCCTTGCACTTACCTGTTTAGGAAAGTTTTAGGTTATTAGCAAATTGGGTATCAGTTTAAGACTGAGGTCCAGTTCCAGCCAGTGGATGCAGGACACAGCAGTAAGGCTGACCCAAATGTGTGAAGGATAAATATGTCTGCTTTTCCTTTGTTCAGGTGTGCTCTCACCATTGTTTGATCTGCGAGGGGCACCCTTTCTGCAGAAAGTAAAGATTGCCTTGCTGAGAGATCCTTTGTCTTGTCTTTATGGCACCGATTTTCTGTTTCTAACAGAAGAAAAAATAAAGGCCTTTTAATACAAATGCACTTGTGCACACACACACACACACACACCTCGGATGTTAGCTTTTAATTAAGCTGACTTTTAACCCTTGAGCTCCTTTAAAAAAAATCTTTCTAAATCTCATTACCATATGTTAGCTAGGAAAAATTGCTGATGTTTCAAAAGTAACAAGTATCAAACCAGAAAGGGCTTGATTTAGGAAGCAAACCCAGGCTGTTGTGGTGGGAAAAAAGAAGGCAGAACCTTAGCTATGAAACTGCAGCCTGGGGCGACAGCCTTGCTCTTTCAGTTCGGCCTGGCTAGCAAAAGGTGGCCTTGTTATGTACATCAAGCCCCTTAAGTTCTCAAAATCAAAACTCTTTATTTTCTTTTTCTTTTGCTGGCCATTTTTCTTCCCAAGCCCTCCCCACCTTTTGTGGGAATTTAGCCACTTCAGAGGCCTTGTTCCTCATAATTTGGAACTTTCCTTTAGATTTGATCAAGTTGGATAGTTTCCCAATTAAAAACAACAACAACAACAACAACAACAAAAACAGAAACAAATAATAGCAAAAAAAAAGGTTAATCAAAACACAAAGTATCACAAAATTTACATGATTACTGAGCACTCTCATGGTAAGGAGAAATTAAGACCAGCTAATTGTTAATCTTAACTTTAGACAAGACAAAACCCCTACTGAGCTACTTACCTAGTGATGAGTCACAGGCTGAAGGCTGCTGTCTATCATCCTAGAAGCAGGAAAAACCTCAAACTCATCTTCCGTGCTGAGAGCAAGGTCAAACTCCATAAAGGAAGTATCTGCCTTCCATTGTCATGGAAGCAGGAAAGCTTGCCTTTCTTGTTGATAGCAAGTAAATCTTCAGAAAAGGAGTTGTGCAGCAAAATAAACTTTAGATTGCAACCGAATTTTTGGAGATCAGGGATTCTTTGGAGGGGTGGCTTTCAGGCCTCAGCAAATTGTCCTATTGGTTTTAGCCATAAAGATAGCTCAAGCTGGTACCAAGTACCAGTAGAAGATTTGTCAAAGATCGGGGCACCTATACTCAGAATCCCTTTGTGATTACCAAATATGAACCCCAAATAGCTGAGACAGGTCTCAGTCAATTTTGAAAATTAATTTTGCCAAGGTTAAGGATGCACCCATGACACAGCCTCAGGAAGTCCTGATGATACAGACAGGAGACAGGAAAATACTGGGTGGAAGAGGGTGGTTCCCCAGCAAAAGCCCCACCCTCAAGCCTGGAAACCCAAGGCCCTAAATGGGAACAGCCATTCCTGTTTTCATGCCTAAAATTTGCCTTTTGACCTGCCACACCCCGCTATGCTGTACCTATATAAATGCCAAACCCTAGGCTCCACAGTCAGATGAGCAGAGGAACAGAAGAGCAGAAGAATGGCAGAGAAGGAGAGAAGAGAAGGAGCATCTGAACATTGAGAGGAGTTCAGCTGGGGACAGCAAATCTCCAGGGGAAGATCATCTTCCCACTCCATCTCCCTTTCAGCTCCCCATGCATCCCACTGAAAGCCACCCTGACCACTCAATAAAACCCCCACATTCACCATCCTTCAAATCCATGTGTGACCTGATTTTTCCTGGATGCCAGACAAGAGTTTGGGATACAGAAAGCTGTCACACTGGCTCTCTGCCCTTGTGAAAAGGCAGAGGGTCCATTAAGCTGTTTAACGTTTAAGCCATCCGTGGATGGCAAAGCTAAAAGAGCACACTGTAATACATACCCACTTGCGCTTTGGGCTTCACAGGCACCCACCCCTGGATGCTGCCATTGATCTAGAGCCCAGGGGTGCTTGCCCCAGCTTCTGCACCTGCCCGTCTGCGTGTTCCCCTTCCCATGAGGGGTTTGAACATGCATGACAGCCAGAGGAGCCACACGCCTGTCACACATCCTGAGAGGGAGATCAGAGAACTCTCCTGTTTCACTGAGATGTGTGCCCAGTGTGCTCCTGGGCACAGTTTGCTTTTATACATTTTAGGGAGACACGAGACACCGGTCAGTACGTGTAAGATGTACATTGGTTTAGTCCAGTAAGACCAGACAACTCGAAGTGGGGGTTTCCAGGTTAGAAGTAGATAAAAGACAAACGATTGCATTATTTTGAGTCCTTGGTCAGCCATCCAGTGAATACACAATTTAGCCTGGCTCCGTGAATCTGCATTTTTCATAAACAATAGGGAAGAGGAAGCAATCAGATATGCATTTGTCTCAGGTGAGCCTCAGAGGGATGACTTTGAATAGAATGGGAGGTAGGTTTGCCCTAACCAGTTCCCAGCTTGACTTTTCCCTTTAGCTCAGTGATTTAGGGGCCCCAAGATTTATTTTCTTTTTACAAGGAATATTTCATCCAGGCCAAAGTGAGGCCCAGAAAAGAGAATAGGCAAACCCACCTAGGATGCAGGGAACAGGACATGCAAAGGCAGAGAGGGCAAAAAGTGCAATGTGTTTCTGAAAGAGTAAAGATCTTGAACTGGCAGGAGCAAGAAAACGTGCAGCACACAGCTGTGATGGAAGTTAGGGGCTGCAATAGTAGGAAGGGCCAAAATGCGAAAAGCCTAGGACTTACTTTCCACAATGAGTTGCTAGTATTTGTGTTTTTGCATAGAACTGACTCACAAGACTCTTCTGGAGGCTGTTTAGAAGGAGACAATAGTGGATGAGAAAACAGAAGACTGTTGTATGTGGCCCAGGTGAAATGTTATGCAGATCTAAATTAAGGTATGATTCAGAGTCGAACCCCTTTATAATCCTGTTTTTCTGAGACAATGTGTTCTGAATTGAAAACTACTGAAGTTATTGAATGTTATATTTGGTATTCAATACTTGGTACTCAATACATTTGATAGTTGTCATTAGCCCATATGCTAAAACAAGCGCTGTAATGCAGCTGTGTCACATTTAGTGCAAGTCAGAAACAAAATGAGAAAGAAATGTTAAGTAAAAATGATCAAAATAATTTTTATAAACTTTTATTTAAAAGCATAGATCATATTCCCAACATTAAGAAATAGTATTGCATTCATTACTACTAAGCTCTCCCGCCACCCACCATTGCATTCTCTGTTACCATGGAGATGGTTAGCTACTTCATTTCATTCTTCTCTACACCCTTTAACACATATTTTAAAATTTTATCGAGAGATCACTGGTGAATTTCCAACAGTCTATAAAATGAAAATAGACAAAACTTCCCTATTTTGATTAAATTGTTTGCCAAATAAAAATGCTTGAGCGTGTACCACATTAATCAACATTTTAAGACTGTCATTATGAAGTATTTTTCAACACAAAAATACTACAATTACTATTTTAAGAGTAAATTCCACGATATTTTGTATATAATTGTATGGGAATGACTATTAGAAGTATTAAAATAAGGAATAGAAAGAGAAAGTTTCCATGCATGTGTCTGTCAATAGTTGTTCTGTATGTTTGATAACACACTGAACAGGAAAATAATAAAAGCAAGTGAGAAGTAATAACAAAATAAGGCAACGTCTATGGACACATATCAGTTTGTGAGGGACAGCATTGCTTCAGCCAATTGCTCTTGACTGTGTTCAACTGCTGTCTCCTAGCCTAATAGGTAAGCGTAGAAAAAAATTATGATCTTTAAAAATAAATTTTAGAATAAGGATGATGATCCCTGCATTAGCATACAGGCCACTTCATTCCCACTCACATACAAAGCGTTGTTGTAAGAAAACACGCACACATACACAGATTTAACCTCATTTTTAAAAGTCAGAAAAATTATATAAAAATGTTTCTAGTAGCTTTATTCACAATAGCCAAAAATTGGAAATAGCCCTGGTGTTTATGAATATGAGAATGAATAAAAAATCACTGTCATATCCATACAATGGAATACTAAAGGGATGAACAATTGATATTGACCAACAATATGGATACATTTCAAAATCATGCTGAGAGAAATAATTCAGACACAGAAGAGTACATACCCTATGATTCCATCTCTTTGGAGTTCCACAAAAGGCAAAATTAATCTATAGCAGAAAAAAAAAATCAGAACATTTGTCCCCAGGCGTTGCGGGGGGGTCGAGGAGGTAGAGGAGGGGATTGACTAGGAAAAAGGCATGAAGGAACTTTTGGGAACAATGGATGTATATTATATGCTAATAGGGTTAAGATTATACAGAAATATGAATTTTGCAAAAATCAATAAATTTATGCATTTAATTTTACACACATTTTACATAAAAGTGAAAAAATCAAATATCGAATTCTTAACTACACATGCTAAAGTATGTAGAAGGAAGTATATTGCTATCTAAAATCCATCAAAAATAAGGGGAATCGAGGCATGGATAAAGGGATGGGCCATTGGATAGGTATGTGATAAAATAATTATAACAAATGTTAATGGTAGAATCTGGGAAATGGGTGTGCCAGTAATTTATTGCTTCATAGTCCCAAGCCCACTCTTCCTGGCCCAATTTTGTGATTCTACTCTGACCTCTGCAACTAAATCTCTCCTTTGCCAATGGGATCCTTGTTGTCTTTCTCTGACAGTAGTGGGTCCTGGAGGGTGACTGCAAGCCTGGATGTAAAATAAAGAACTTCCTTTTCTTTTTTGTTTTTTCCTGTTTGTAATTTGTGTCTGCAACTATGAGTAATTCAGATACGGCTGATTCCTGTAGTGTTCACCATGGTGGCAAGCTGTTCTTGCCTCCAGCAACTCCCTTTTTTTTTTTTTTCTGAGACAGAGTCTTGCTCAGTCGCCCAGGCTGGAGTGCAGTGACGCAATCTCAGCTCACTGCAAGCTCTGCCTCCCAGGTTCATTCCATTCTCCTGCCTCAGCCTCCCAAGTAGCCGATACTACAGGCGCCTGCCACCACGCCTGGCTAATTTTTTTGTATTTTTAGTAGAGACGGGGTTTCACCATGTTAGCCAGGATAGTCTTGATCTCCTGACCTTGTGATCCCCCAGCCTCGGCCTCCCAAAGTGTTGGGATTACAGGTGTGAGCCACCGCGCCCGGCCGCAACTCCCTTTTTTACCATAGGGATAAACTCTCATGGCTCTGGGGCATCTTCTTCTTTATCCACAGCAGCTGAAGTCATCCTCCTTTTCATAGTTACAACGTCTCAAATATCTGAATCTCAGCTTGTAGGGAGCTCAGCTTCCTTTTAGTTAAAGTTTCTTCCTGGTTCAATTTTCCTTCAGGCCTAGGGTGGTAGCCTCATTTTGCAACTTCAACTTCTGATATACATTAGAAATATTTTTTCACCTTTGCTAGTACAAACAGCCCTTACTTTGTAGGGATGTAATATACTACCGTCTAATTAAATAAATGAGTTCCCCAACAACAGTCTGAATTTTACTTACGAGTGTTTAAGAACTGAGTAACTGCATAAAATATAAACTTTGCTAGTAGTTCTTCAGTCCACAAGTAACAAATGCATGTTGTTATTACTGACCAATCTTGTTACTTCTTTGAAAATCTGTCAATGATTGATCAGTGCACATCTGTTATTCAGTTCATGCACAGACAACAAAGCATGTTGTTGTGTTGGATCCTTCTTTCCCAGTAATATGAACTTATGTGACATTTTAAAAAATGTGATATCAAAGGAGAAACGGACAACAAAGATGAAAGTGCAGCAAGGCCAGGCATGGTGGCTCACGCCTGTAATCTCAGCACTTTGGGAGGCCGAGGCGAGTGGATCATCTGAGGTCAGGAGTTCGAGACCAGCTTGGTCAACATGGTGGAACCCTGTCTTTACTAAAAATACAAAATTAGCCAGGTGTAGTGGCGTGCACCTGTAATCCCAGCTACTTGGGAGGCTGAGGCAGGAGAATCGCTTGAACCTGGGAGGTGGAGGTTGCAGTGAGTCAAGATTGTGCCATTGCTCTCCAGCCTGGGCAACAAGGGTGAAACTCTGTCTCAAGAAAAAAAAAAAGAGAAAGAAAAAGAACAAAATTTAATATTGCTATATGTGAAATTAGAATTAAAAATACATGAAGTTATAGAAGAAATAGCCAACCACAGGAACATTGATACTGCTGCCATGCCATTCAAGAGACCCTAGAAATGCAGCCACAGGAACTAAATTATGAACATGAATGTGAATAGTTGTGACCAAAAAAATGAAGATGTTCCAGAGAAAGTGACACCAGCAAAAAAAAAAAAAAAAAAAAAATACACATTAAAGGAAATCTTGAAGATATTTGACAACGTTGGAAGTGAAAAGGATACAGTATTGAAAAATGATGCAAACTTATAAAGGAGCATAGCAATTTGCAAATGCTCTTTCTATAAGAAGGCAAGCACTATTTAAACCATCCTTTATAAATTTTTACAAAGAAATAAAATGCTTTGGCCGGGCATGGTGCCTCACGCCTGTAATCCCAGCAGTTTGGGAGGCCGAGGTGGGTGGATCACAAGGTCAGGAATTCAAGATCAGCCTGGCCAAGATGGTGACACCCCGTCTCGACTAAAAATACAAAAATTAGCCAGGTGCGGTGGCAGGTGCCTGTAATCCCAGCTACTTAGGAGGCTGAGGCAGGAGAATTGCTTGACCTGGGCGGCAGAGGTTGTGGTGAGCCAAGATCGTGCCACCGCACTGTAGCCTAGGCGATAGAGTGAGACTCCGTCTCAAAATAAATAAATAAATAAATAAAATGCTTTAACTCTCCATGTTTCTATTGTTTTAAATCACAGTATACTAAAGATCAGTTTTGCTATTTTTTACTCTGCTATAAATTTATAACAGAAAGTTTTAAAATATTTTGACAAAAAATTATAAATGTCATAGAACAATCATAATTCCCCATATATTAAGATTGTTTTGCACAGTTTCAGCTCGTACTGGCATTTTTATTACTATCTGCTACTTTAAAAAGTGGGATACTGCCCATAGTTAATCACCTTTTACTTTGTTATCAATTCTTCATATTAAACTTCCCTGTTGAAAATTCTGATGTGGTTTCTGTTTCTTGACTAGACATTGATGATCAAGCAGATATAATTATTCACTGTTAAATTCTTTCATCTTTGCTATATATTTGAAAAACTTCAAAATAAAATAACGGAAAATCTCAGACAATCATTACTGTGTTCTATTTCCAGATGAGTCAGAAGAATGAAGAAAAATTATTTTATGCAATGAAAAACAGCAACAAAAATGTTTTAAACAATAAAAACGCGAAGGGTTGTGACTATACCAGCATCTAATTAACATAGGGATACAGCCTTTTGCCAAGCACTTTAAAAAATGACAGCTGATGGAAAAAAATAATCCTGATATTCTAGTGTGACATAGCAAAGAATTTGACCCAACTGTAACCCCACATAGGTAGTATTAAAGAAAAATGTGTTGATAAAAGCCTGAAAATTCTTTCCAATACCCATCCTGTGGTCAAAATCAGACTAAAAGGATGGATGAACAGCCCAGAGAAAAGTCAGGACTGGGCCAGACGTGGTGGCTCATGCCTGTAATCCCTGCACTTGGGGAGGCTGAGGCAGGTAGATCGCCTGAGGTCAAGAGTTCGAGACCAACCTGGCCAACATGATGAACTCCCCATCTCTACTAAAAGTACAAAAAAATTAGCTGGACATGGTGGTGAGCACCTGTAATCCCAGCTACTCGGGAGGCCTGAGGCAGGAGAATCACTTGAACCTGGGAGGCGGAGGTTGCAGTGAGCTGCGATTGTGCCACTGCACTCCAGCCTGGGCAACAAGAGCAAAACTCCGTCTCAAAAGAAAAAAAAAAAAGTCAGGACTGAACTCTTGAGAGTAGTAGCCATTGCCTACTGCCTTCAGGAATTCTTCAGGCATGGAGACAAGGAGGAAAAGGCATTTACAAAAGGAAAAATAGGTATATTAAGCTGGCTTCAGACTTCTCCACAGCAACATTCAACATAAAGGTATCTTGGTAATAAAGAGCTCTTATAGAAACTAATTGATGATGAAATCTAACCAGACAAGAGATAACTAAAGAAGTTATGGTAAAAAGAAGCGTGACACTCAATGCAAGAAGAAAAGCAGTCTGCAATCCTGAGAGGGTGAAAAATCATGGCATATAATTCTATACCCATTAGTCAAGTTGTCCTTTGCATATAAACACAATCTTCTTCAAGTATGCCTGCATTCAAAGGACTCCATGAGCCCTATCTGAAAAAATTACTTGGTGATGCCATCAGTTCAACTAACAGATTAATCAAAATATAGAACTTAAAGATGGAGAACTTGTGGCCAAAGAACTAATGGCAAGCACTGAATGTTTTGGAACAGAGAATTAAAATTAAGCAGTCATGAGAGTTAGGATTTTAGAAGTCAATTTAAATGCTAATAGCTTTGTCAAAATCAAAATAACTAATAAAATAACAAGTACTATCTACATTTTTTTACAGAGCTTACAAAACAAAAAAAGCTTGAATAATTCTTATTAATTTCAACATTTTTCCCATTTTACTCTGACCTCTTTTTCTTCTACTAAATTCAAGTTATTTTATGTACTCCTTTAAAATTCAAAACAGATACAGTGTAGTGTCACTTTTATAAAACTACCCAGACATTCAGCCCTTTGTGTATTTACAAAAAGAGGTATATGAAATGATATTCACCAATGTTAATTATGATTGTTTCCAGGTAATGGGCTTTGAGATGACTCCCCCCCTTTGTTGTACACCTTTGTATTGCTTGATTTTTAAAAAAGAAATAACAAACAAGTGTTTACTAAAAAAGTAAATTCATTTGACAAAAAAGAAAATAAAACACAGGGATAGGATTGCTAAACCAATAATGTATTAATGAACAAAAGTGAAGAAGAATATTCAAACTCCATCAGAAAACCTACTTTAGGCTGGGTGCGGTGCCTCATGCCTATAATCCCAGCATTTTGGGAGACTGAGGGGAGCAGATCACCTGAGGTCAAGGGTTTGAGACCAGCCTGGCCAACATGGTGAAACCCCATCTCTACTAAAAATACAAAATAATAATAAGCCGGGCATGGTGGTGCATGCCTGTAATCCCAGCTCCTCAGGAGGCTGAGGCAAGAGAATCACTTGAACCCGGGAGGCAGAGGTTGCAGTGAGCTGAGATCACGCCACTGCACTCCAGTCTGGGCAACAGAGCGAGACTCCATCTCCAAAAAAAAGAAAAGAAAAGAAAACATACTTTAATCATGCATCAATTTACAAACAATTCAAGTATTTCATTATAAATTATTCTCATTTATTCAGAGAAAATAATGTGCCTTATGGAAGAGGAAATAGTTGGTCTATGTAGCTACTATGTGTATGAGAAAGTAAAGAAACTCCATTTATTCAATATTGTCTTATGAATTAGAGTTTTAGCAAATTTAGAAGACCCTTCCTCATCCAAATTGGTGAAAACTTGCTTTATTCCTTTATTCATATTTATTAACTATGTGAGACAGTCATTAATTAACATTTGAAATTTGTAATTGTTTTCGACTCTCAGTCAAAACATCAAATGGGCTCTAGATTCTTAAGACATCTTATTTTCTTTTATAATACTGTGTTGTATTTTATCAAGCAACTAGTTTATTTCTTACACATTTGTCAAACATCTCACCATAAACAATCAAAGATTTGTGCCTTCTGTCTCCAAGTCATGCATTTCCATCAAATGGGTAAAGATTCCATCTATGTGATTTTATTCATTCATTTGCTAAATAATTTCCGTGGAGTCATCTAACTGTGGACAAATCAGAAAAATGTAGTTCAGGGTGCAATTATGCCCAATTTCATTAAATTACTTTTGGCAAATGGTGCTGGCTTTTTACAATAGTTTTCAAACATCTAATAAGTAATTGCTTATAATTGTGTCATTGTCTGAAAGTGAAATGAAAGAGCCGGCACTGCAGTGCAGCAAACCCTCCATTTGTGTTGTACTGCAGAGCTTTCTGGTCAAGCAATTCCTTCTGACTGTCATGCTGTGTAAATTGCAGGGGTTTGCTGCAATGTAGGCTTTTAACCTACAAAGGAGGGCCAAGACGCAAAAAAGAAGTGAAATTACACAAATTAGTCCTGGCAGCCAAATTCTGTTTCTCCTTGTACCTAACAGGACAGTGTCTGGCCACCATGGAAGGGCCTATCACCTTCTTTAAAACGTTAATTTCTTAGCAGCCTTAATTTCAGTCCCGAAATTTGGTACAGCGTAAGTACACACGCTCACCACTATAGGTAATTGTTAGGGTCCCAGGCGACTCTATCCCCCCGATCCTTCTCAAGAAAAGGAAGTGAAATAAACAAACAAGTTTCCGTTTTAAGCAATGCACTTGATCATTCATTTGTCCATTCACTGATCATTTATTGAGCACCTACTATGTGCCAGGCACTGGCAGAGTCACTAGAGATGCTACAGTATATAAGATAGACAAGGGTCCTTACAATATTGTGTTGTAATAAGACACATATAATTCATCTCTGCCCTTGATTTCTGAAACACACTTCCCAAGACTCTTAGAATCTCTGAAGTGATAAGAATATCTTTTGTATGCTAATGAAATGACAGGTGGCTAGAGGGTCACCAGAAAGATCAAGGCATGATTAGAGAGTTGGGACTTTCAGCCCTACCCGATCCCCAGCTCCGGGGAGGGAGAGGAGCTAAATGTTGAATTGATCCTCAATGGCCAAAGATGTAGCCAGTCGTGCCTAAGTATTGGAGCCTCCATAAAAAGCCAGAAGACAGGGTTTAGATGAGGTTTTGAATGGCTTTGAATGGCTTAGATGAGGTTTTGGATGGTTTTGGACACATGGAGGTGGGTGGCTGCCCAGAGCAGGCATGGAAGCTCTATACCCCTTCTCGCATGCCTTGTTACATGCATCACTTCATCTGTATCCTTTGCGATATCGTTTATGATAACTCGGTCAATGTAAGCAAAGTGTTTTTCTGAGTTCTATGAGAAAATTGGTTGAACCTTGGGAGGAGTTTTGGAAACCCCAGTTTACAGCTGGCCGGCCAGAAGTATAGACGACATCAGCAGCTTGCTATTGATGTCTGAAGTGAGAGCAGTCTTATGGGACTGAGCCCTTAACATGTGGGATCTAACACTATCTCAAGGTAGATAGCGTCAGAATTCAGTTAAATTATAGAACATACAGCTGGTATCCACTGGAGTATTTCTTGGTGTGTGGGGGAAATTCTCACACACATTTTGACGACTAGAGGTGGAGTCCTCTGTGTTGACTGTGAGTGACTGTGTAAGAGAGTAGGGAAAAACGGTTTGACTTTTCCTAAGAGCCCTGTTTTCATATGTCTTACATTTTACCACAGGTAGATAAATAAACAAGTAATACATACTATGTCAGATTGTATTTAGTATTAAGAAAAATAAGGCAGGGTAAGAGAACTAGAGAGGGACTATTGTGGGGACAAGGGTGTTCAGAGATATGCCAGCTATGGACTAAACAACAAAAAATGAAATTTATTGCAATCTCTTTTAAAACATTTTCTAGGCCACGTGCAGTGGCTCACACCTGTAATTCCAGAACTTTGGGAGGCAGAGGCAGGCAGATCACCTGAGGTCGGGATTTCAAGACCAGCCTGAGCAACACAGAAAAACCTCGTCTCTACTAAAAATACAAAAAATTAGCCAGGTGTGGTGGAGCATGCCTGTAATCTCAGCTACTTGGGAGGTTGAGGCAGGAAAATGACTTGAACCTGGGAGGCGGAGGTTGCAGTGAGCTGAGATCGCGCCGTTTGCACTCCAGCCTGGGCAACAAGAATGAAGCTCTGTGTAAAAAAAAAAAAAAAGGTCTGCATTACACTGGAAATAGTTCTCTATGTTATATACTTGGGACTTCCAATGTTGCCTTCCGTATTTGCCCCATTTAAAGCAATCTCTCTCCCCTTGAAATTGTCATGGTCCTTCACTTAAAACCTCTGCTTGATGCTTTATAGAGCAATTATTTCTGTACAGCCAATCTCTCCTACTATATAGGAATCATTTTGAAATTAAGGACTGTATTTTATTCATCTTGGCATCTGTTATAGTTTGAATGGTGTCCCCTCTAAAAAAGATACATTAAAGTCCTAAGTTCCGCTACTTCACAATGTGACCAGAAGCTAAGAAGAGACAAGGAAGGGTACTCTACCATCTCCTGAAGGAGCACAGCCCTGAAGACATCTTGATTTTGGATTTCTGGCCTCTAGAGCTGCAAAAAAATAAATTACTGTTGTTCTAAGTTACCCGATTTGTAGTACTTTGTTATGGTAGCCCTAGCAAACTAATATAGCATCACTCTAAGAGCTTAGAATGAACATTGAATATTTGATAAATAAATCAGTGAAGCACTTTATAAGTGCTTATTAAAATTACTTAATATGTAATTTTGTGTTCATTTTACTAATGAAGGAACTAATGAAGAAACTCAAGCATAAATATGTTTGAACTCTGTATGTGACAAAAATTTGGTTGACCTTCAAAGCTTAGCTATTTCTATAACAGAGAAATAAGGTTTTGTGATAATGTTCCTTTTACTTAATAAACACCATTCCTTTAGCTATTTATAGTTTACCCCAGCAGAGTATATGTGTGTAAGACCTTTACCTAGCTCCAAGAGAAGAAATGGAAAAAGCAGAGTTGATTACTTGGAGATGACCTCACAGATCAGGCCACAAAGGAAAACAAGCCTCAGGGGCTGGCTAAAAGTAAAATATTTGTAACTGTGATTTTGCTAGCTGGAAAGCACGGGTTCAAAATTCGTACCTAGCCCTGCAACCTCCCCAGTGAGGATAACACGTAATTCTGCCTTGAATGTCTACCCAGTATCAAATGGCTTTGGAAAAGCCCTATTCTGCAGCTGAGCCTTGTTCTCCAAGACAAACAGTTCATTTATTCAATCCATAGGACCAGTTAGATCTTGGCTAGCATGTAAAACAGCAACCAAACACAAGCCAAACTGACTTCAAGGAGTCAGTTTACTAAAATATTGAAAATCATGAGATTTAGAGTCAAAGAGACCTGAATTTGAATCCAGACTCTACAAGTCACTTAACTGTGTAATTTTAGGCAAGTTATTAAACTTTTCTCAGCCTCTGTTTCCTCATGAATAAATAGTAAAAATTGTTAGAGATACAATAAAGGTTTCTCTGTAACCATAAGCAGTCCTGAGAAATTTCACCTCAGAAAATTCTTATCCACAACCTTTTCTTGGCCACTGGTGATACTGAGTGCCCAGATTAGTGTGAGCCACATAAAGAGATACACTCTCACACAAACAAGAAAGAAGCCATTTCCAAGTAAACAGTAGTGCAGGCAGCCTGCATTTTGCTGCCCCAGTATTATGGTGGGGTGAGGGGTGAGGGAGTCCCTCAGCAATCAGTGGACAAATACTCTGTATCTAAAGTTAATGTTGAAAAAGATCATAAGCAAAAACTTTAGAATTCTCTGCAATAAGTAACATGAACCCTGAGAAAAAATAACATCCCAGTGTAAACATACATAGAAATTATCTCAATAAATATTTGTTGAATGAATGAATGAATGAATGAATGAGAGAGAGAGGTGGGATATTAAGGTGCTGTCCATGGGGATTTGGGAAAAGCAAAAGCAAAGGGAGCAAGCTGAGAGGAAACAGCAAGTGTTCATCTGTTAAGTGCCTAAGAAGTGTTTGTTTGTTTGTTTGTTTTGTTTTGTTTTTAAATTTGCAAACATACTGGCTATAGGGCTTGATCTTCTCTCTAAAAACCACATACCACACAGGGTATGTAGACTCTGTGGTAACATTTCACATACCCTATTCACCCAAGTTCCCAGTGAGTATTAAAGTCATGCTTTAGCCTCAAGGTTGACTTGATTAGCCTAGAAGGGAAGAATTTTGATAAACAAAGCCAGTGAGCAAATCTTCCACACAACATCAGTCAAATCCTGCTGACTGTCAAGAAAGACTGATTAAACTGTTTTCCCTATTTTCACTAGGGCCAAAGGTGAAATTGGTCATCTATCATGAGAAAGTCTATTCTAACAGTATGGTCAACAAGATAATCAATGGGTTACACTCGCTAGAATGGTGTTTTTAAAAAACATTGTGCCTAAAATTGTGTATCAATGTACCCTTTGACTAAGAGATCACACTTCTAGGTAAGATACATTGGCAAAAATATGAAAGGCTAAGTACAAGGTTATTCATTGCAGCATTATATATAATAGGAAAAAGTTGGGCTCAATCAAAATGTTCATCAATAGGGTACTGTTTGAGTAAACTATATTGCATTTATATTAGGTAAATAAAAGTGTGCATATTATGCCACTGTTCAACTAAGAAAAAGGGGGAGCAGCCTCTTGGTCATAGCAGAAATCAAGGATGATGTCAAAGATAACTGAGGTTGTGCCAAAAAAAAAAAAAAAAAAAACTCAGGCACCAACTTAAAGAGGCTTTCACCGACTAAAGATAGAAAAATTGGGGCTTCAATTAAAATAATAATTTCAATGGATTAACACCCATACGATATGTTCAAAGCCATGGGTTCATACTGGTATTTTAAAAACAGTCATTTTTCACCTTTGGGGGATACTAGGGAGCTTATTTGTGTGCATTAGTTTATATCTTTTTTTTTTTTGAGAGGGAGTTTCTCTCTTGTTGCCCAGGCTGGAGTGTAATGGCGCGATCTCGGCTCACCGAAACCTCCGCCTCCCAGGTTCAAGTGATTCTCTGGCCTCAGCCTCCCGAGTAGCTGGGATTACAGGTGCCCGCCACCATGCCCCGCTAATTTTGTATTTTTAGTAGAGTCAGTGTTTCTCCATGTTGGTCAGGCTGGTCTCGAATTCTGACCACAGGTGATCCACCCACCTCAGCCTCCCATAGAGCTGGGATTACAGGTGTGAGTCACCACACCCAGCCATAGTTTATATCTTTTTAATGAAAATATAAACTGAAAACTGAAAAAGTGTCTAAGGAGAAAAGGAATAAGATGGAGGATACAGAAATGTCAATTATATTTTTATGAATATATCTTAATGTATAGATTTCACTTTACATAATTATTTTACATAATTTAAAAAGTTAAATCCAAATAAGGCAGTTTCTAAAATTTGAAAGCAAAATGAAACACATGAATCTATATATAAGTTGGTAGCAAAACAGCACACAAAAGAATCATTCCAAGGGACTTTAAATAGAAAAATGACTCAAAAGGAAATATATATATGTAATATATATGTATATGTGTATGTATAAAAATATACATATAAAATATAAAAGATAAATAAATATATAATGTCTTTTTGAGTATTTATATATAATACATATATAATGAATTAAACTTTGAGAAATCATATTAATAAAGGTACCTGTAGATTGCTATTCTGAGAATCAAGTATATGTATCATGGGATAAAACAAACAAGTATGTAAGTGTCACTGGGAAGTGGAATTTTCAAAATGAGTAAAAGGATTTGGCTGTGTCCCCACCCAAATCTCATCTTGAATTGTAGCCCCCATAATTCTCACATGTCGTGGGAGGGACCCAGTGGGAAGTAATTGAATCATGGGGGCGGGGCTTTCCCATACTGTTCTTGTGATAGTAAATAAGTCTCACGAGATCTGGTGGTTTTACAAAGGGGCGTTTCCCTGCACAAGCTCTCTCTTTGCCTGTCACCATTTACGTTAGATGTGACTTGCTCCTCCTTGCCTTCCACCATGATTGTGAGGTCTCCCCAGCCATGTGAAACTGTGAGGCTGTTAAACCTCTTTTGTTTATAAATTGCCCAGTCTTGGGTATGTTTTATTAGCGGTGTGAGAACAGACTAATACAATGAGCAAAAGGAAATACAGATCAAAATGGTTAATTGAAACTTGAATAATCCTGAATTTTAACTGGAAGATCAGTGTGAACTCATAATGTGAATTACCTTAAATAATATTTCCTAGCTCTGTCCACTGAAATGTCCTAAAAACAATAATCAACGTAAGAGCAACAACATAAGGGCAACATTCTGAGTACCCAGAGAATGGTCTTGAAATACTATTTCTCACTAAAAGAAAGCAAGGATCCTTGGAAAGAAATATTGCAACTCTGAGACCGGAAATGAACAATGATAAAGTTAAAATATCACTATTTTTGCAAACTGGTGGTAAAATAATTGATACAAGCATTATTTATCAATGAAGGTAGACATCACAAAAAGAAAAACAACCTACTTAAGTTTAAGGTAGCATACACAAAAAGCACACAATTCCAGTTTTAGGTGTATGCCAGAGAAGCTTTGGCATATGTGTATCAGGAAGCATGTACAAGAATGTTCATAGCAGCACTGTTTGTAATGAAAAAAATGCATGGCAACCTAGATGTCCATAAAGAGTACAAAAGATAAATAGGTAGTGGAATAGTCATTCAATGAAATAAAACTCCACAGTGAAAAGATACAGACGTTTGTGATAAACACCTATCAGGTGATATGAGTGTAATTAGTAATTCAAAACAGTATCTCAGGGTGGAGAGTGGGGGCATCTGAGATTGGGAACAAACATGCAAGAAGCTTCAAATGCACTGGTAATACTTCTTAAATTGGATTTAGTCATATTTGTTGCCATGTTACTGTTATTTTTTAAAATGGCATTTGTATATGATAGACTTTATATACATTTGTGTATATTATATATACATAGTATATAGGCACAAACAAAAAGAATTTATACAATGACTGAGATACAACGTTTGCAGAACATTTGAAAATAAAACGATTGGCCAGGAATGTGGTTCACGCCTATAATCCCAGCACTTTGGGAGGCCGAGGTGGGTGGATCACCAGGTCAGGAGTTCAAGACCAGCCTGGCCAAGATGGTGAAACCCCTTCTCTACTAAAAATACAAAAAAGTTAGCCAGGTGTGGTAGTGGGTGCCTGTAATACCAACTACTCGGGAGGCTGAGGCAGAGAATTGCTTGAACCCGGGAGGCAGATGTTGCAGTGGCAGAGATCGCGCCTCTGCACTCCAGCCTGGGTAACAAAGCAAGACGCTGTCTCAAAAAAAAAAAAAAAAAAAAAAAAGGATGTAACTAAAAATAATCAAATAAGATACATAAAAGTTAAATAATTAAGTGAAATTGTTATAAAACTGCAATAAAATGCAGTTGTTCAACTTCGAAAGGCTATAAGAGTGATTCATTAATAAAATGTTTATTAAGTGCCTATGTGACAGGTGCTGTGCTGCGTGGTGGGTATGCAGCGACAAATAACAGACACATAATCCCTGCTCTGTAGTGAGAGAATGAAAAAATGAACAAATAACCCTTAAATTTATAATTACAAACTGCAGTGAGAGTCTCAGTATACCAACCTAAGTTTACTGAGTAGGTTCGTGTTGGGAACTGTTGCAAAGAGTAGACATCAGTTTACAGAGGAGAAACTTGAGGTGCATCTATATTAAGCAACTCACCCAAGATTAAATAGCTTATAAGTACAGCAACTGTGAATCAAACCAAGCAATCTGACTGCAGAGACTAAGCTCCTGTGCTACAATGAGTAGGAAAACACTTGAATTATCAGGAAAACACTGAGGCTTATTTTAGTTTTTATTGGTCAGGGAAGGCCTCTCTGATCATCTGAGAAAGAAAGCATTAGAGAGAGCTAGCTTGATGCGTGTATTAAATGATCTTCTAAGTGGTAGGAAGCCTAGAGGACAAATGGGCAAAAGAAGAATACTGAAGAGAAAGGTCATTCTGTCATGCCTAGTTGGAGCAACTGGCAAAGGGGACTATCATGCAGTATTTGGCTTGGCAATAGGGGGCAAAGGAAGAGGGAAGGAACATCAGCTTCCACCTCTGCTGCAGTCATCTCTCTACTTTGGCTTCCACCTGGGCCACTTTGGGGTTTCAGTTAAGCTCCCAGGAACTCAGTGCTGCTTCTCCATATCTTTCTTCAGTGCTCCTTTGCTCACTGAGGCCTGCCCAACATTATCCTTAAGACCAAGGTCACATTGAGTGTCTCAATCTGGGCTACTACTTCAAGGCTGCCGTACCCTGAACAAATGGCAGGCCTCTGCAGTAAGCAGCAGGCCAGCTGCCAAGAATAAAAATAACTAAGTAAGAAGAAGGTGATTGCCATGCACTTCAAAAGTCACTGCAGACATTGCCGACTAAACAGTGTTCCAAGAGTGTGATGCCATTTGGCATGAACGTCAGAAACACTTGTTCATATCATTGCAATCGCTATTGGACTTCAGGACAACAGAACTTGCAAGTTTCCACAAAATAGGATGCAGGTTAAATAAAGCCCGTATTAAGAAAATGGTAGATGATTTTAAGAGGTGATGGCAATTTTTGAGATCATAGATAATTAGCAGATAATTAATGATGGTCCTGTTATTATTTTCTTTTTTGTTTGTTTGTTTGGTTTTGTTTTTTTTATTATTATTATACTTTAAGTTCTAGGGTACATGTGCATAACGTGCAGGTTTGTTACATATGTATACTTGTGCCATGTTGGTGTGCTGCACCCATCAACTCATCATTTACATCAGGTATAACTCCCAGTGCAATCCCTACCCCCTACCCCCTCCCCATGATAGGCCCTGGTGTGTGATGTTCCCCTTCCCGAGTCCAAGTGATCTCATTGTTCAGTTCCCACCTATGAGTGAGAACATGCGGTGTTTGGTTTTCTCTTCTTGTGATAGTTTGCTAAGAATGATGGTTTCCAGCTGCATCCATGTCCCTACAAAGGACGCAAACTCATCCTTTTTTATGGCTGCATAGTATTCCATGGTGTATATGTGCCACATTTTCTTAATCCAGTCTGTCACAGATGGACATTTGGGTTGATTCCAAGTCTTTGCTATTGTGAATAGTGCCGCAATAAACATACGTGTGCATGTGTGTTTATAGCAGCATGATTTATGATCCTTTGGGTATATACCCAGTAGTGGGATGGCTGGGTCATATGGTACATCTAGTTCTAGATCCTTGAGGAATCGCCATACTGTTTTCCATAATGGTTGAACTAGTTTACAATCCCACCAACAGTGTAAAAGTGTTCCTCTTTCTCCACATCCTCTCCAGCACCTGTTGTTTCCTGACTTTTTAATGATCACCATTCTGACTGGTATGAGATGGTATCTCATTGTGGTTTTGATTTCAATAAAAATAGAGTACATTCAAAATGACTTTGAAGAAAAACACTCCACTCCTCTTAGAGGTCATTCGGAACCAATACCTTCAGGTGTTTTTAAAGCAGATTTTCCAGAGAATACCAAATTCAAGGATAACTTGCTTCCTGATAAGGCTATGAACTAAACCTGAAGAACTAGTAAGATAAGAAAATATATTCGGCTAACCTGATAGCAAACTGTAAACCCCAAGTTGCAGGTGTGAGGGATGCAACTTTTAAAAAGAAAGACATTCGAACACCTGAGGATGTTGTATGCCAATGCTGTTATTCAAAACTCTTCTTCACGTAAAATATTGCAAAGCCTAAACCAGTGGATAGTCAAGGAAAAAGTCAGTTGAATGAATGGTTCACAAATGTGTTCATTGTTTCACTATAAAGGGGATGCTGTGAAGAATAAGAAGAATGATGCGGCCAGGCGCAGCTACTCACACCTGTAATCCCAACACTTTGGGAGGCCAAGGCGGGTGGATCACCTGAGGTCAGGAGTTCAAGATCAGCCTGGCCAACATGGTGAAACCCCATCTCTACTAAACATACAAAAATTAGCTGGGCGTGGTGGCGCACGCTTGTAATCCCAGCTACTCGGAAGGCTGAGGCAGAAGAAAAGCTTGAATCCGGGAGGTGGAGGAGGTTGCAGTGAGCCGAGATTGTGCCATTGCACTCCAGCCTGGGCGACAAGAGTGAAACTCTGTCTCAAAAAAATGAATAAATAAAATAAATAAATAAATAAATAAAAGAAGAATGATGATAATAATTTAAGAGTTGAGATACTCGAGACGGGCGGATCACGAGGTCAGGAGATCGAGACCATCCTGGCTAACATGGTGAAACCCCGTCTCTACTAAAAATACAAAAAACTAGCCGGGCGAGGTGGCGGGCGCCTGTAGTCCCAGCTACTTGGGAGGCTGAGGCAGGAGAATGGCGTGAACCCGGGAGGCGGAGCTTGCAGTGAGCCGAGATTGCGCCACTGCACTCCAGTCTGGGCAACAGAGCGAGACTCCGCCTCAAAAAAAAAAAAAAAAAAAAGAGTTGAGATACTAACAATAGGTTTTCCCCAATATTTGTCAGGCTAAGTGTATTTTTTTTTATTATACTTTAAGTTCTAGGGCACATGTGCATAAGGTGCAGGTTTGTTACATATGTATACTTATGCCATGTTGGTGTGCTGCACCCATCAACTCGTCAGCACCCATCAATTCATCATTTATATCATGTATAACTCCCCAATGCAATCCCCCCTCCTCCCCCCTCCCCATGATAGGCCAGTGTGTGATGTTCCCCTTCCGAGTCCAAGTGATCTCATTGTTCAGTTCCCACCTATGAGTGAGAACATGCGGTGTTTGGTTTTCTCTTCTTGTGATAGTTTGCTAAGAATGATGGTTTCCAGCTGCATCCATGTCCCTACAAAGGACGCAAACTCATCCTTTTTTATGGCTGCATAGTATTCCATGGTGTATATGTGCCACATTTTCTTCATCCAGTCTGTCACAGATGGACATTTGGGTTGATTCCAAGTCTTTGCTATTGTGAATAGTGCCGCAATAAACATACGTGTGCATGTGTCTTTGTAGTAGACTAATTTATAATCCTTTGGGTATATACCCAGTAGTGGGATGGCTGGGTCATATGGTACATCTAGTTCTAGATCCTTGAGGAATTGCCATACTGTTTTCCATAATGGTTGAACTAGTTTACAATCCCACCAACAGTGTAAAAGTGTTCCTATTTCTCCACATCCTCTCCAGCACCTGTTGTTTCCTGACTTTTTAATGATTGCCATTCTAACTGGTGTGAGATGGTATCTCATTGTGGTTTTGATTTGCATTTCTCTGATGGCCAGTGATGATGAGCATTTTTTCATGTGTCTGTTGGCTGTATGAATGTCTTCTTTTGAGAAATGTCTGTTCATATCCTTTGCCCACTTTTTGATGGTGTTGTTTGTTTTTTTCTTGTATATTTGTTTGAGTTCTTTGTAGATTTTGCAACCTACTCATCAGGTTAAGTGTATTTTTAAGGGACTTGCTGCTTTACAATGTAATGAATGGGGTTAAGTGTACTGGGGACGGAAGAAACCAAATGTAAAAGAAAAGCAGACCCACTAAAGCTACTCTACTCCTCCAGAACTTCGAACCATCATAAGGGATGTTGATGGTTACAGGGTCTTTGCGAATGCTGGATGTGAATAGAAAGTGTGTTCTTAGTAACTCAGTTTTCAAGTAGTAATGCGGAAACGCATGTATGCCCTAATCATTGTAACAGAAGCCCTGCAGAGTTTCATTACAGACAAGGAGTTTGGGATGGCATTAGGAAGAAGCCGCTTGCTATGAAACCTGTGAGTCTAGTTTGAAATGGGAGAAGGAACAAGATAATTATTATAGGAAAAACTTAAATCTTCATCAGGATCATATGGAACTTTCTTTGGAACTTCAATAGAAAGAGTTGGATTCTTTTTTCCTTTTAAATTTTTTCTCTATAACACCACATGGAGCCACTGCTCATTCTGTGCCACATACTTTGTCAGGGCCCCCAAAAGGTGAAAAGTATCAGAAGCAACTACAAAGAACACTTCAAGTTGAAAAGTTGAAATAGTGAAGCAGAAAACCTAAGAACTTCTTAGGAAATGAAGATTTAAATCCTAAAACCTAATTCTGCCTACGTTTAGAACACTTGAAATAATAAAATATGCTGCATGTATTTTGCAGTTGATTTTGGACTCATTTTACAGCATGTTCTGTGTATATTTTATTAATGATATTTTTAAATGTTGATACACTTGTAAAATGCACTTTTTAAAGTACTTTGGGTACTGTCAACGCTTCAGAATTTTGTTTATAAATATTACAGGGTGAAGTGTGTTTCAAATACAGCAAACTTTGTATCAGTTGCAATATTCTGTTTATTTATTTTTATATTTACTTATTTATTTATTTATTTTGAGACAGAGTCTTTCTCTGTCACCTAGGCTGGAGTGCAGAGGCACGATCTCGGCTCACCGTAACCTCCACCTCCCAGGTTCAAGCGATTCTCCTGCCCCAGCCTCCTGAGTAGCTGGGATTACAGGCAGGCACCACCACACCTAGCTAATTTTTATATTTTTAGTAGAGACGGAGTTTCACCATGTTGGTCAGGCTGGTCTCGAACTCCTTACCTCAGGTGATTTGCCCGCCTTGGCCTCCCAAAGTGCTGGGATTACAGGCATGAGCAATCACGCCCAGCCACGATATTCTGTTTATTATAGGAACCGTTTTTAGGAAACTTAAAATTTCAAATAATTCAATACTTACATTTTATTATTTACTTTAGCATTTCTCAAGTTAATTTGTGTGCATTCCTGTTGTTTTTGTATCTAGGTGACTGTTACAAAATTCAAGTTTCTTTTTCTCTCCTAGTAATATCTCATATATGTTCATCTATATGGAAAAAAAGAAACCTATGTTCTCGGCTGATGGATATATATATATATATATATGTCCTTATATATAGGACATATATGTATATTTACACACATACACATATATAAACATATATGAATTATGGATAAGTATATATATCCATATATAATATACATGTAAAGTTCTTTATTATATCTCTAATAACAGGGAAGAGCAGAAACAATCAGGAGGAGGATAAGGAAGAGGAAAAAGAGAAGGATACAGAAGAAGAGGGAAAAAAGATGGAAAATAAGACAGAGGAGGAGGGAGAAAGGAAGAACAGGTGGATGGAAGGAGGAGGATGAGGGAGGAGAAGGGAAGAGGTTTGGGGTGGGAGGAGAAGGAGGAAGAGGAGGAAGGTGAAAGGAAGAAGAGAAAAGAGGAGGGAAATATTTTATACTAATCATAAAGAAACTGTTAAGGATAGTGTATCCCATCCACTCCACAGAATTTTCACAGTTGTCAAATATATTTGTCATGACTAGCAATTGGCCAAAATGTGTAAAACATAATCTATAGCATAAAAAACAGAATACACAGTTGTATGCACACAATGTTTACAACTGTAAAAAAGATATGTGCTTGTGGGCATTATCTGGAAGAGAATATGAGTAAAAGAAGTTGTTTTGGATCATGGGATTAAGAGTAGAACGTTATTGCCGGGCGCGGTGGCTCAAGCCTGTAATCCCAGCACTTTGGGAGGCCGAGACGGGCGGATCACGAGGTCAGGAGATCGAGACCATCCTGGCTAACACAGTGAAACCCCGTCTCTACTAAAAATACAAAAACTAGCCGGGCGAGGTGGCGGGCGCCTGTAGTCCCAGCTACTCGGGAGGCTGAGGCAGGAGAATGGCGTGAACCCGGGAGGCGGAGCTTGCAGTGAGCTGAGATCTGGCCACTGCACTCCAGTCCGGGCGACAGAGCGAGACTCCGCCTCAAAAAAAAAAAAAAAAAAAAAAGAGTAGAACGTTATTTTTTTCTTTTTCAAACTGCTTCAGTGCCGTTAAATTGCTTTGCAATGCAAAAAAAAAAAATGGAGTTAGGAAACGAATCACTATAGTGAGCAACAGAGCTGTGATAAAGAACCAAAGATTTTTCTGAGAATGATCTTTCAGCTAAAAAATTAATCCCTATTACTTATTTTAAGCATGGATTTTCTCGCCCACACAGAATTTAGTGGCAAGGTAAGCAGCATATGGAAAAGAAGAGCAGTCATAAAATAGTGGCAAACTGCAGTGAGGAAGAGAAGCTGCCAAAACAGGCTTAAGTGTGCATCTTAAGAGTACCAGACTGTGCAGCCAGGAAAGCAACATCCGCCTCCAGGCCTCCCATGAAAGTATAATCAGAATTGAGAACTAACGTCTGTGAAATATAAAATAAAATAAATAAGCATCCTCTTTACAATTCCTGGACTTTTCTTTTTGTGGGCTAGTTTTATATAAATTGATCTCCTGAAATGATTAAACAGCTAAAATTAGCATTCTCTATTTTTCTGCCAACTCCTTGTACAAAGATTACAAATGTAGCCTAGGCTGGAATTTTGCAGAGGGTCTCTTCTTGACCAGATGCTACCTATTGGTCACACCTAAAAAAGGCTTTAATGGCCCTTTATTTTCTGGATATTACTATTCTTAGCATAATTCCCCTGGCCTCACTGGAGATAAGTACCTCCAAAAGGAAAAATAAAAGACTCAGACCCAGCCAGAGGCCAGTGATTTTTCACCGAGAATAGACTACAGGGTTGGAAAGAACACGGTAATTATCTTTAGCAATAAAATTCTGTTGTGCGAAGTCTGTAGGGGAGGGGGCAGTGTGAAGAAATAAATAGGTTGATTTTTTTTTTTAAGATTCTCTGAGTCCGCATCCCTTTTACTGCTCTAATACAGGAGAATGGGAACCCTGACAACTCATGGGTCGGCAGAGCATATGCTATTTAAATAAAACTTATCAATGCATTGCAATATGGCTGGTCTTCAAAAACTTGCTTTTCCTACAAAAGTATCAACACCTTAGTTCCTACCTCTTCAGTTGCTCTCCATCTCAGTGTCTGACTTTCACTGACTAACCACTTTTTTTTTAAGAGCTGGTATACAGAACCTGTAATCCTTCATGAAATTGCACATCTCTCTGAGTTATGAATATTTTTCAAGCACTGGCTGAAACTGGAAAATGAAGTCTGCTAAAATTGCAAGCTTGCTGTTGAGCTATGGCCACTGGTCTGGACTGTAACGAGGTCTGATAACATGAGAAGAGTCAAGCAAATCTTGTGCAAGCTTATTCATGTGCCAGGTAAAACAGACTGGCAGCATCTCCCTGTTCATCCACTGGCCTTTTACCTGTGGAAGTCAACATATGTAGAGAGCATTTCTTTTCTAATTACTACACTCTTGCCCCAGCTCCAGAAATAGGTCTGCACCATCCACAACCTGGAATTCCCTATCAAAAGGAGGTTCAAACTCCTGACTAGGTGCATTGAACTCCCCCCGCCTGCCCTCCCAACACAGTGTCTAGATCTAAAATACCTGTATAAAGAAACTACAACTTCTTTATTATTATTATTATTATTATTATACTTTAAGTTCTAGGGTACATGTGCATAACGTGCAGGCTTGTTACATATGTATACTTGTGCCATGTTGGTGTGCTGCACCCATCAACTCGTCAGCACCCATCAACTCGTCATTTACATCAGGTATAACTCCTAATGCAATCCCTCCCCCCTCCCCTCTCCCCATGATAGGCCCTGGTGTGTGATGTTCCCCTTCCCGAGTCTAAGCGATCTCATTGTTCAGTTCCCACCTATGAGTGAGAACATGCGGTGTTTGGTTTTCTGTTCTTGTGATAAAAGAAACTACAACTTCTAACACATTTCTAATCTGCCACAGGTCAAAATTGTGTTGCATTTGTATTAGGCTGTTCTCACGTTGCTATAAAGAAATATCTGAAACTGGATAATTTGTTTTTTAAAAACCGGTTTAATTGACTCATGGTTCTGTACGGGAAGCACAGTGGGCTCTTCTAAGGAGTCTTCAGGAAGCTTCCAGTCATGGCAGAAGGCAAAGAGGGAGCAGCCACATCACATGGTGAGAGAGCAGGAGCAAGAGAGAAAGTGAGTGGAGGGGGTGCCACACACTTTTAAACAACCAGATCGCTGTCACAAAAACAGTACCACGGGGATGGTGCTAAGCCATTCAAGAAGGATCCACCTCCGTGATCCAATCAGATCCCACCAGGCCCCACATCAAACAATGGGGTTTACGATTTGAGATTTGAGTGGGGACACAGATCTAAACCATATCAGCACTACTGACCCATTTCATCAAACCATGAACTAGGTTGTAAATCACTGTTGGAACAGAATCAGCAGGTAGAAAAGAAAAAGTAATAGAGAAAGATGGCACAATAAAAGTAGATGCTTTTGCAGTGCAGCCTTGGGAAAGACGGAAAGCCTGTGAATGGTGTCTTAGTCCATTTGGACTGCCATAACAAAAAATAGCTTAGATTGGGTAATATAGAACAATAAAAATCTATTCCTCACAGTTCTGGAAGCTGGAAAGCCCAAGATCAAGGTGCCAGCAGATTTAGTGTCTGGTCAAGGCTCCTGCTTTACTTCGTAAATGGCACCTTGCTGAATCATCACATGGCAGAAGGGGCTAACAGACTACCATAAGCCCTTTTACTTTCTTTTTTTTTTTTAAGTTATACTTTAATTTCTAGGGTACATGTGCACAGCGTGCAGGTTTGTTACATATGTATACATGTGCCATGTTGGTGTGCTGAACCCATTAACGCGTCATTTACATTAGGTGTATCTCCTAATGCTATCCCTCCTCCTTCCCCGCTCCCCACAATAGGACCCGGTGTGTGATGTTCCCCTTCCTGTGTCCAAGTGATCTCATTGTTCAATTCCCACCTATGAGTGAGAACATGCGGTGTTTGGTTTTCTGTTCTTGTGATAGTTTGCTGAGAATGATGGTTTCCAGCTGCATCCATGTCCCTACAAAGGACGCAAACTCATCCTTTTTTATGGCTGCATAGTATTCCATGGTGTATATGTGCCACATTTTCTTAATCCAGTCTGTCACAGATGGACATTTGGGTTGATTCCAAGTCTTTGCTATTGTGAATAGTGCCGCAATAAACATACGTGTGCATGTGTCTTTGTAGTAGACTAATTTATAATCCTTTGGGTATATACCCAGTAGTGGGATGGCTGGGTCATATGGTACATCTAGTTCTAGATCCTTGAGGAATTGCCATACTGTTTTCCATAATGGTTGAACTAGTTTACAATCCCACCAACAGTGTAAAAGTGTTCCTATTTCTCCACATCCTCTCCAACAACTGTTGTTTCCTGATTTTTTAATGATTGCCATTCTAACTGGTGTGAGATGGTATCTCATTGTGGTTTTGATTTGCATTTCTCTGATGGCCAGTGATGATGAGCATTTTTTCATGTGTCTGTTGGCTGTATGAATGTCTTCTTTTGAGAAATGTCTGTTCATATCCTTTGCCCACTTTTTGATGGGGTTGTTTGTTTTTTTCTCGTATATTTGTTTGAGTTCTTTGTAGATTCTGGATATTAGCCCTTTGTCAGATGAGTAGATTGCAAAAATTTTCTCCCATTCTGTAGGTTGCCCGTTCACTCTGATGGTAGTTTCTTTTGCTGTGCAGAAGTTCTTTAGTTTAATTAGATCCCGTTTGTCAATTTTGGCTTTTGCTGCCGTTGCTTTTGGGTGCCACATTTTCTTTTTTTTTTTTTTTTTTTTTTTTTTTTTTTTTTTTTGAGATGGAGTCTCGCTCTGTCACCCAGGCTGGAGTGCAGTGGCCAGATCTCAGCTCACTGCAAGCTCCGCCTCCCGGGTTCACGCCATTCTCCTGCCTCAGCCTCCCGAGTAGCTGGGACTACAGGCACCGCCACCTCGCCCGGCTAGTTTTTGTTTTTGTATTTTTAGTAGAGACAGGGTTTCACCGTGTTAGCCAGGATGGTCTCGATCTCCTGACCTCGTGATCCGCCTGTCTCGGCCTCCCAAAGTGCTGGGATTACAGGCTTGAGCCACCGCGCCCGGCCACATTTTCTTAATCCAGTCTGTCACTGATGGACATTTGGGTTGATTCCAAGTCTTTGCTATTGTGAATAGTGCCACAATAAGCATACGTGTGCATGTGTCTTTATAGCAGCATGATTTATAATCCTTTGGGTATATACCCCCGTAAGCCCTTTTATAAGGGCACTAGTCACATTCATGAGGGCAGAGCCATCATGACCTAATCAGATCCCTAAAGCCACACTTCTTTTTCTTTTCTTTTTCTTTTTTTTTGAGACAGAGTCTTGCTCTGTTGCCCAGTCTGGAGTGCAGTGGCACAATCTCGGCTCACCACAACCTCTGCCTCCCGGGTTCAAGTGATTCTCCTGCCTCAGCCTCCCGAGTAGGTGGGACTATAGGCACCTGCCACCATGCCTGGCTAAATTTTGTATTTCTAGTAGAGGCAGGGTTTCACTATAGTGGCCAGGCTGGTCTCGAACTCCTGACCTTGTGATCCACCCACCTCGGTATCCCAAAGTGCTGGGATTTCAGGCATGAGCCATGGTGCCTGGCCAAGGCCACACCTCTTAATGACATTACCTTGGAGGACAGGCTTCAACATATGAATTTTGGAGGGACACAAACATTCAGATCATATCAAATGGCACTCATAGGTCTGTTGGTAGGCAGGGGACTTCCAATGCCTGATGGAGATGGTGGGAAGTCTTCATGAGTGACACCAATGGTCTTTCCCTGTAGTACTGCAGAGGAAGATGAAGAAAAATCAGCAGACACACATAAGAAGGAGTCTCCCAGAGAACTATCCACTGAGAATATTGAGCACCGTTTGTTTATGTGCTTTCCTTTAACAGCTAACATTTAATGAACACTTATCATTACAACACCCTATGAGATAAGTAATATTACTACCTTTATTTAAAGATGACAAAACTGAGACACAAGTGCATATTTTTACTGCCTCATTACAATCTGTAGCAGGAGTCAGCAAACTTTTTTCTGTAAAGTCAAATAACAAATATATTTCGCATTGGAGGACACGTACCATCTCTGTCTCAACTATTCCACTCTGCTGTTATAATGTGAAAGCAGAACTAGACAGTATATATATGAACAGACACGGCCGTGTTCTAATAAACTTTCTTTACAAAGTAAAGCAAAGCTGAAGTGCAGATTTGACTCTAGAACCAGAGTTCGCAGACCTCTCATCGACATTTCTGGGACCACAGACAACTTGGTTAGAGTACAGAAATGCATCTTGTAGATAATATTATTCACTCTCTGTCTGGCAATTTGGTCTTTTAATCTGCATCACTGAGGCAATTTGCTTTGGTTTTGCAATGTGTCCAATGAACATAACTGCAACTCACAAGGAGCCAATAAGACTCTGGCTTCAAAAAGAGTCAAGAAGAGTGGATCCCAAACAAACCTACATCAGGACAGGGAAGGAAGTCTGGCATCTTTAGACTTGTTCTCAGACTCCTCTCCCCAAATTATAAGGACAAAAACCATCAGAATCAACCATCCTAAGAACAGTGTTGCTTCAGAGGATACAGTCATGCACCACATAATGACATTTCAGTCAACAATGAACCACATATACAATGGTGGTCAAATGGTATAATGGAGCTGGAGATGATGTGTAATAGGCTATACCACCTAGGTTTTTGTAAGTTCACGCTATAATGCTCGCAAAACAACAAAATTAGTCAATGACACAATTCTCAGAATGTATTCCCATCATTAAGTGATTCATGACTATATTTGAGACAAAGGATGAGAAGAATTTTTACGTTTTTTATAATTCAATTTTAGAAATTTCAGTATAGGCAGCATGTGAATTAATTTTCTCCTAAATACTATGTTCTGACAGTTACATTTGAATTGTCCTAATCAGGAATGTGCACTCCAGATGTGATTAGTTAGCATCTGAAGGATCCCATCTAGGCCATCTCAGAAGCCCTCACTCCAAAAGTCTCTACGACAAGCCTTCCAGATACAGCTTTCTAAATCTGCACCACAAAGTTGGTTAGTTAGCATGAGGATTTATGGTTGTCTAGAAAGAGTTTATCTCAAGACTTTTCTGAAGAAAATTGGATAATCTGGAAAGATCAGCAACTTTACACATTAGAAGTAGCACCCTAATTCTAGAACTCTGTTCCTTGTGATCTATAGGCTGCTGCTGTATGAGGAATTCTGTCAGCTGAGCCTACTAACATGCTTACTGACTCTGCCTTCATAATATTGTGTCTTTGTCTCGCAAAAAGCCTTTCATGCAAAGTGCTTTTCCTAAGTGCCTAGGATTCCCAAAGGGACAGAGAGTAGGAACCATTTACAGAAATAGGTTGTGCAACAGTGTTTGTTTGTGCCTGCTCACTAATAAGTGTTTGCCTATGTGCCAGAATGTGGCAAGAGACTTTCTTTCATTATAACATAACACCTGGTAGCAAGGTTATAGAGGGGAGACATATAGCTCTCATGTACCTCTGATTTTCTAAAGTTGCTGATATATACCCAAAAACCCTGACAACTGTTTGACCAATAAATTGATTTAGATTAGGTTGCACAGATGCGTTCGTTGTATTTCCAGAGTGACTTTTGTGCAAGCTATTTTATTCAGTGCCCCTATGTGTACCAATGATACAGAAGGCATAGACTCTATCCTCCCGGGAATCACAATTTGACATTGTAGGGGAAAAAAAAATGTAGTGTGTCTATTTGAATATTTTCTAAGGATTGCTTTTTGAAACTGACATTGCTTTAGCTATTTATTATATTTATAGAACATACATCAGCCACATTCATATGTATGCATTTTCATCAATCTCATTTTATAGCTGAGGAAACCAGAAAATGAAAAATTATAAACACGGCTCAACAAAAATCCAATGTTTTTCTGAAGTATTTATTGATAAAAATGATTGAAGAGGTAAGTGGGAGGACACTCAGGATTGCAAGCAAGATGTAGTTGAATGGCAGATTAAAGAAGTAATTCAAAGAGTAAGATTCTTATCCAAATTGAGCTTGAAATCCCTACTACATAACCAATCACAAGCAAAAACATGTTCAAATGCATTGAGTCAATTTCCTCTGAAGAAAGTCCCTTCAAGTGCTCTGCAAAGTACAAGCCGTAAACAGTTGAACTGCCACAATAAATCAGTCTCCAGAGATCTTTGCGTGCATGTACACATCTGGCTTTCATGTGGTCCATAATGAAACCAGAAACTGATGACTGGATAATCATATTTGCTGCAATTATGCTCCCAAAATTGAATAGTATGTTTCAAAAAGGTTTTCTTTCTGAGAACAATCTTGCATGATAATCTAATCCTGTTCAGTCTGAAAGGACCACAGTGGCCACCAGTAATGGAATCATAGATGCAAAGACTGGAGATCACAGAAAAATACATCTAGTCTTTGTCTTGTTGTTGTTGTTGTTGTTGTTGTCATACTAGCCAGAATACAGGACATTTCAGCATTAAACAATATCCCTGGATTCTTTTTGTCACCGCTTAAAATGCAAGTGAGAAAGATAGTGGCATTCATTATGTAGTGACAGTAATGTTGTAATTCTCCAGATCTCTTGAAACAGTGAGGAAGAGAGAGTTGCCTGGCTTTGACACAGCATTCTTATCTTAATGAAAATCAAAACTAAGAGCTCTTCCACAGTAGCCACTATGCTCAGGAGAGTCTCATGATAGCCTACTCAAGCTCTTCCCAAGTCTCAAAAAAGGAAGTTAATTATCCAGCTTCACCCACATACAGAAAGATTACTAGCTACAGGTCAGACTTTGCAGTTATATGACTTCTGGTGCATGTAGCAAACAATGTCACTGCCTATTGACTAGGAGTCAGGGTTTTCAGGTAGTAGAATGCCAGCAGGTGTCAAAGTCTTACTGGTAGCTCTCTCAGCCAGTGGCTGCTATTAGATCTCCCCCACTTGGGCTTTCTTGTATTTTTTTTTTCTTGTATGTTTTTGTTTGTTTCTTTCTTTCTTTTCTTTTTTCACTTGGGCTTTCGATAATATCTCGCAGTTGTAGAGCAACTGCAGCAGCGTCTCTTCTCTGACCCTTCTCTGGCAGTGGGGTCATCTTTTTCTCCACCTGTCACCTCATGGCCTCCTGCACTCCTAATCTACACTTCTTCCTGCCCCCTTTCCCTGTCTCCACACCCCAACACACATGCATATGGTCCTGTGATCCCAGTGCTTCTGAGGAAAGTCTTCCCATCCTACAAAATTATTTGGGAACTCTTAGGATTGCATATAAAAATATTACGGAAAAACTGTAGACACACTTTTTTTTTTTTTTTTTTTTTTTTGAGATGGAGTCTCACTCTGTCGCCCAGGCTGGAGTGCAGTGGCGCGATCTCTGCAACCTCCGCCTCCTGGGTTCAAGTGATTCTCCTTCCTCCCGAGTATCTGGGACTACAGGTGCATGCCACCACGCCCACCTAACTTTTTGTATTTTTAGTAGAGATGCGGTTTCACCATGTTAGCCAGGATGGTCTCAATCTCCTGACCTCGTGATCCGCCCACCTCACCCTCCCAAAGTGCTGGGAATACAGGCATGCGCTACCGTGCACGGCTGACACACATTTTTATGCATCAACATAGGAGAATATGTGCACTATTAGAGTCAATCAAATTCTGAATGTAATCACCAATTGAAATTCTTCAAATAATTTGGAATTGAGGACCTTGAAATATGAATTTTATTTAACAGCGAATGGTGAGGCTGAGGAGGGGGTGAGAGGGCAGTCCTGCATTATATTAAATGCACACCTACACGCTTTCATTTAAACACTCAGACAGGCTGTCCGGGACTAAAGCCAAAGTCATCAGACAAAATAATCGAAAATACAAGAATAAAATGTAAGGAACAAGATGTATTGCACTGACAGTTTATCCAAGTTGTAGGTGGGGGGTTAGATGTTCAAACAACAAACCAGAAAAAGAAAACAGAGACCTAATAGAAAGCTAGCCTTCTACTTCATACTTCTAACAACGTGGGGTGATGGGAGGCCTTCATACAAGAATTCTGTATTCACACACCAATAAATGAATTAATATTTTTCACTTTGAGGTAGTTGCACAGCTTCTGCTTTGCAGATAGGCAGCAGGGCATAGTGGAACGCACATGGTCTTAGAATGAAGTCCTGCTTCCACAGAAGTTTTTAACCCTGCTGCACATAAAAATCACCTAGAAGGTTTTAAAAATCTAGATGCCTGTGCCCCATCTCCAGATATCTAATTCACTGAGTGCAGCCTAGGCATCAAGCTACATTTTTTTCTGTTTTGTTTTGTTTGTTTTTGTTTTTGTTTTTTTTTGAGACAGAGTTTCGCTCTCGTTGCCCAAGCTGGAGTGCAAAGGTGCGATCTCAGCTTACTGCAACCTGTGCCTCCCGGGTTCAAGCGATTCTCTTGCCTCAGCCTCCTGAGTAACTAGGATTACAGGCATGCGCCAACACACCCAGCTAATTTTTTGTATTTTTAATAGAAACGTGGTTTCACCATGTTAGCCAGGCTGGTCTCGAACCCCTGACCTCAGGTGATCCACCTGCCTTGGCCTCCCAAAGTGCTGGAATTACAGGTGTGAGCCACTGTGCCCGGCCAGTATCTAGCTACTTTTAAGAACTCCCTAGGTGATTCTAATGAGTACTCATATTTGAAAATCTCTGTCCTGGAGCAGCAGTTCTTAAAATGTGGTCTCTGTCCTAATGGCATCAGCATCACCTGGTAACTTGTTAGAAATGTGAATTCTCCAGCCCCACTCCAGATGCTCAGATTCAGAAACTGAGGAGAGGGCCCAGCAAACTTTTAACAAGCACTACAGCTGATTCTGACACACTCTAAAGCTGGAGAAGCACTACCATAGAACAATGGCTCTAAAATTTTGGTTTGCATAAAAGCAGCCTTGAAGTCTTGTAAAAATGCAGATCTGATTTAGTAATTCAAAGGTAGCCTGAGATTCTGCATTCCCAACATGCTCTCAGATGATATCTAAAAATTTTGAGTAGTGAGGTGTCTTGGCCCGCTTGCTGTTGCTTGTAACAGAGTACTTGAAACTGGGTAATTTATAAAGAAAAGAAATTTATTTCTTATAGTTATGGGGGCACAGAAGACCAAGGTCAAGTGGATGCACCTGGGTAAGGCCTTCATGCTGGTGGGAACGCTCTGCAGAACACTGAGGTGTTGCATGGCATTCTATGGTGAGAAGGCTAAATATACCAGCTCAGTTCTCTCCTTCTTTTCTTCCTCCCTTCCTTCTCCCTCCTTCCTTCCTTCCTTCCTTCCTTCCTTCCTTCCTTCCTTCCTTCCTTCCTTCCTTCCTTCCTTCCTTCCTTCCTTCCTTTCCTTCCTTCCTTCCTTCCTTCCTTCCTTCCTTCCTTCCTTCCTTCCTTCCTCTCTCTCCCTCCCTCCCTCCACATCTCTCTCTCTTTCTTTTTTTCTTTCTTTCTCTTTCTTTTTTTTTTTTTTTTCTTGATGGAATCTCGCTTTGTCGCCCAGGCTGGGGTGCAGTGGCACAATCTCAGCTCACTGCAACCTCCGCTTCCCTGGTTCAAGCGATTCTCTTGCCTCAGCCTCCTGAGTAGCTGAGATTACAGGCAGGTGCCACCACGCCCGGCAAATTAGCCCAGCTACTCAGGAGGCTGAGGCAGGAGAGCTGTATTTTTAGTAGAGATGGGGTTTCACCATGTTGGTCAGGCTGGTCTCAAACTCCTGACCTCGTGATCTGCCCGCCTCTGCCTCCCAAAGTGCTGGGATAACAGGCATGAGCCACTGCGCCTGGCCTCTTCCTTTTCTTATAAAGCCACTAGTCCACTTTTGTGATAACCCATTAATTTATTAACACATGAATCCATTAATCCATGAATGGATTAATCCATTCATTGAGGCAGAGACCTCATTACCCAATCACTTCTTAAAGAATGCACCTCTCAGTACTGACCCATTGGAGATTAAGTTTCAACCTGAGTTTTGGAGGGGAAGAACATTCAAATCATAGAACAAACATACAGGGATTGTTCTCTGATTTTGCTGTGCACAAGAATTGGTAGGATGCTTTATATCAATGCAGATTTCCTGGTCCAAAAGTTTTGGAGTTGGCATATGGAAGGCGAGGCCTAAGAATGCACATTTTGGCTGGGCACAGTGGCTCACTCCTGTAATCCCAGCACTTTGGGAAGCCGAGGCGGGTGGATCACCTGAGGTCGGGAGTTCAAGACCAGCCTGACCAACATGGAGAAACCTCATCTCTACTAAAAATACAAAATTAGCCAGGTGTGGTGGCGCATGCCTGTAATCTCAGCTACTTGAGAGGCTGAGGCAGGAGAATCACTTGAACCTGGGAGGTGGAGATTGCAGTGAGCCAAGATTTTGCCATTGCACTCCAGCTTGGGCAGCAGGAATGAAAGTCCGTCTCAAAAAAAGAGAATGCACATTTTAATAAGAAGCTCAGGTGATTCTCACTCAGGTGCCCCCTCAGGCCACACACATTGAAACATTGACTTAAAAGCAAGCTCTGAAACTCGACCTGGCACAAATCATTTGACCTTTCTGAGTCCTCATTTCCTCATCTGCTGAATTAAACTCATAATTCCTTCTCTCCCTACCTGAGAGAATGGTTGCCAAGATCAACTGAGATAATACTAGTGAAATTGCTAAGCAATTTACACCAGAAATCAAAACAAACAACAGAGTTTGGTACTCAGCTACCAGAGCTGTGAAAGTGGACAAAGTCTTACAGTAGCCGTGTTACTGTGAAGTGGCCCTTTGAGAGTAAGAGCTGCATATTCCTTGATCTCTCAAGAGCAGCACTCCTTGTGCCATAACCTGTGACCTAAACTATATCGAATCTCAGAACCACTCTGAAGGCTGTGATATCTTGATTGCACAGATAGAAGAAAAGTCTCCTCTTAAAACACAAGCACCTGTAGGCGCATGCGTGTGCATGCATATATAAATGCATACACACATTGATGTCCCCTACTGGTTACTTTGGTGGATACTATGGTTCTCCATCCAGAGCTCCTCTTAAAGCGTTCTTAAACCTGTTGGGGCTCAGAAAACAATACTCCAAAATGATAGCCTCAGAAGCAAAAGTTTTTCTCTGACCTTCTGCCCTCCTGTATCTCAGTCCCATTCTCCCAAATGCTAGCCGTAGAAACTAGAATCCCTCCTCCCCAAGGTGGATCATAGAAACCAGAACCCCTTTTCCTTAAAGCCAGACATAAAACCCAAAAATATTACTCTTTCTTTCTACTTCTCTGTGTAAAAACTAGCCATAAAGAAATCATTTGACCTACCTTGTTTTACTGTAGGTCAAAGAACCCCGTTCCAGAGAAGGCCCTGCCGCACACCCAGAAGGAAGGAATGTATTCTCAGAGAGGCTAAGAAGAGTCTAGAAAGATAAGTCCTGTGGAGTTTCCCCACTCAGTCCATTATCTTCAGCTCATATCTTTTAGTCCAATCCTATTTCTACATGGCTGTCCATATGTAACCAGCAAAAGGGTCCGGCTGCTTGCCACTTGTAGAAATAAACCAAAATAAATATCAAGGTATGATAAAAAAAAAAAAGAGTGAGACTTTATTATCTGTGCCAGCAAGGGGAAGGGCAGAAAACAATTCCACTCTTCAATTTGTGGAAAGAATGCAGGAATTTTTTTTTTTTTTTAAGGGTTTGGAATGCAGAAGAGGCAAGGCGGGGATAGGAGGTGCCCGGCAATGTGACTTGCTCCGATGGCTCATCTGAATTATTGTTTCATCTGGTGAAGGGGCCATCGTGGCCCAAAGAGGTTACAGATTAATCACAGTCAATCTTGCAGCTAATCTCTAGCGGAGAGTGGGTTCTGGCCTTGAAGTAATCTTTTATTGGAGAGAGAATTCTGGAGGTGTCTGGTCCATATTAGGATCTGACCCGTGAAGCTTGTAAGGAAATATATGACCAGATAAGTGAGTATGGTGTGTGCTTAACAAGCATCCAGGTAAATGAGTATGCATAAGGCATGGGGGCATAAAGTGGAAAATGGAAGGTAAATAAAACATTTGGAGGCTGTAAAGTATATCTCAGAGCTACATCTTGAAACTGAGGGGAGGGAGGAGAAGGAAAGGGGAGGGAGGAGAAGGAAAGGGGAAAGGAAAAAAATGTTTTATAACATGGTTTGAGGTTAAGCTACTAAGCTGCCCAGTTACACATACTGTATTGAATTGAAGCATAAAAATGGATAATTTTTCTTGTATCTTTGAGTCTTCATTCTAAAGGCTCTGGTGTGTACACATTATATAAATCTGTATACCTTTTCTCCAGTTAATCTGCCTTTTGTGAATTGGTTTTTCAGTGAACTTTCAGAGGGTGAAGGGGAAGCTTTCCCTTTTGGCCTCTACATTCCCATCCCACAACTACTGGAAATATCACCTGCAGATAATTGACAGCTGCATCATTCACTGCTAATTGCCCACAACCACTGGAGCCTATTCTCCAAAACAGTAAATTAAAAACAATATTTCAAGGCCAGGCGCAGTGGCTCACGCCTGTAATCCCAGCACTTTGGGAGGCCGAGGCAGGCAGATCACGAGATCAGGAGATCGAGACCATCCTGGCTAACACGGTGAAGCCCCATCTCTACTAAAAATCCAAAAATTAGGCGGGCGTGTGGCGGGTGCCTGTAGTCCCAGCTACTAGGGAGGCCGAGGCAGGAGAATGGCATGAACCCAGGAGGCGGAGATTACAGTGAGCCGAGATGGTGCCACTGCATTCCAGCCTGGACAACAGAGCAAGACTCCATCTCTTAAAAAAAAAAATTAATATTTCATTTCATGCAAGAAATGACAAATTGGTGTCACTCTCAAAGACTTAAAAAATGCAAGGGTGGTGGTCCCCAGCATATCCCCACTTATTTATTTATTTTTTTAGATGAGATCTCGCTCTGTTGCCCAGGCTGGAGTGTAATGGCATGAACTTGGCTCAGTGCAACCTCTGCCTCCCGGGTTGGAGCAATTCTCCTGGCCAGCCTCCCAAGTAGCTGGGACTACAGGCATGCGCAACCACATCTGGCTAATTTTTGTATTTTTAGTAGAGTTGGGGTTTCACCACATTGGTCAGGCTGGTCTCGAACTCCTGACCTCAGGTGAGCCACCCACCTCACCCTCCCAAAGTGAGGGATTAACAGGAGTGAGCCACCGTGCCCAGCTGCATATCCCCATTTAAATTCATCAGCCAGGTGCCTATAAAAACTGAATGGATCATAATAAATAACAATGGGCTTCCAGAAACTTAACCAAGTAGTAGCCCAAGTAGTTATCTAAGAATGTTGGCAACAATTCTCTGAGGTAGGCAGGGGAGGAATTATGAGCCTTACTCAGCAGATGAGGTAATTAGCAATGGGGTCAAGTGATATCCCCTAAGTGAAGTCTCAGAGCTTGCTTTTAGGTCAATATTCCAATGTGTGGCCTGAGGACACCCGTATTAGAATCACCCGGGCTTCTCGTTAAAATGCACAATCTTAGGCTTCACCTCCCACATGCTCCAAAACTTTTGGACCAAGAAATCTGCATTTAATGAAGCACTCTGCCTATTTTTGTGCACAGAAAAGTTGGAGAACAATCCTTTATAGCCTTGTGCTATGGGTCGAATATTTGTTTCCTCAGAAACATCGTATTGGTGTACCATATGATACGTCTATGCTAGAGCAATTTAACATCAATCTGGCCTTTTTTCCCCTCTGAAATACCAAAGATACCACAGCTGACACAGCAGCATTAATTACGGCTGCTACTTGGTTGAGCTTGCAGTAGTCTTCAGTTGTTGTTCAGAATGTATCTTGTTTCTGCAGGAGCCTGATCGCCCAATTAAATGGAAATATAATAGGTTCCAACCACTCTGTATCCTTTAGATCTTTAAGATTAGCACTAATCTGCTGTGTCCTCCCCCTGGGTTGTAATATTGTTTTTCATTTACTAGATTGGATGGGAAGAAGGAAGATTCAAAAGTCTACATTTGATCTTGACCACTATGAAATCTTTTACCCCATGGGCCAGTAACTCAGCATGGAAGACACTCCAAGTGCGAAGTATGTCAGTACTAATTATATTGTTGGGGACTGAAGAAGTAATCATCAAGTGAGTCTATGGGCCTTTTGGACCCACTATGAGCCAGATTTTGACCAGGTGCCTGTTTATCACCTGGCCCCATGTGCCCCCCTTTCTAATAAAGGGGATATGATGATGATATGGGTCTCTGGGTATCAATTTTAAATCAGAACTTGTGCCCAGGAGTCCTTTAAGTGTCTCATTATTCCTTTTTTCCTAGTGTACAGTTACCGGAGTAAATGGCCAGAGGTCCCTTTAGGGAAGAATCAGAGGAAACCTCACAGTATATGCTTGCCATAGTGTTACAGGTTTCTTCTTTCCAGATATCTAGCCAACACTTCAGCCAGTAGATTATATGTCTGAAATCTGGCTCTAATTCAATAACAAGGTAGCATGAGTTTTTATTGAGGTAATGTTCTCAGCCTCCTATCAATTATCCTTTCCTTTATTTGATTATATATATATATATATCAGATCAAATATATATATATATATATATTAGTACATTCATTGTTCCTAGTGATGCCTAGGGACACTATATTCTGTTAGTCTTCTTCATACTTATTGGAGGTCAAGTCCTCTTGGTTGCCACTGGGACATGGCTGTTTATTGCAGTAATTATGACTCCCTGGCTTCTGGTTATTAAGTCTCCCATTTGGCCACTATTGAATCATGACCCCATCTTCCCCATTACTATCAATAGGCTCCATGACAACCTCTCTTACAATCAGTGATAGTCAACAGAGGAAAACCACCACTGAACTTTTGAATGATGCCATTAGCTATCTCACTGGCATATTCCTGATAGCCTTGTCATGAGATATAATCATCTGGTAGGTCTTGCTTGTCTCATCTATCCATTCCTGCATTTCCACCTTCCTAAGCCTTTTAATCCTTTTGTCTGCTGTCTATCATAACGTTATAACAACTATTCAGAATGGGCCATTGCTTTCTCCACGTTTCTAGGGGGCGCCCAAGCAGTGACTTGACACCATTCCCTGAAGTTCTTGCTAGGGTGTCACCATGGACTGAATTTCAGAGCTCCCCAAAATTCATATGTTGAAAACCTAACCACCAATGTGTGGGGCCTTTGGGAACTGGTTAGATTGTGAGAGTGGAGCCCTTGTGAATGTGATTAGTGTCCTTATAAAAGAGGCTCAGAAATAGGCCCTCCTGTTTTTCACCAAGTGAGGAGACAGCTAGAAGGTATCATCTATGAATCAGGAAACAGGCCCTTACCAGATGCCAAATTTGGCTTGGCCTTGGACTTCCCACCCTCCAGAACCTGTGAGCAATAAATTCTGTTGTTTATCAGTCACTCAGTTTCTGATATTTTGTCATAGCAGCTGGAAAGGACTAAGATAGATATTAAATTCAGTGTTCTGGAAGAGTGCTCCCAAGTCAATAACTCTTCCTTGTCTAGTTTTATGATCTAATCTCCTTAGTCAAGCATCTTCAACATCTAGTCACACAAGTATTTGTTCAGCTCCTGTTTGTACATTCTGGCTACTTCTTGTAGTTTCTTTGAGGTATAGTGTCATACCTCTATTATCATGCTCATTGCATGTCCAGTTGGATTAAGCTGTAACATAGCCCTACTTATCAGCCTGATAACCAGGAGATGAGAAGGGCTCTGCAGTGTCTTCTGGAACAGAGGCAGTGCTAGCTCTTAATAGAGAATGGGCGGCCATTCTGCAGTCTGTCAGGGCTCAGTGGAGTCCAGGAATCAAAAATATTTAGGATATACAATCATACGTCTCCACCTCATGTGTTGGAGTGCCGGGTTTTCCTAACTAGGTCCTTGGACTTGGCATAACAGACTTACCTAGAGATTCAATCATCTTTGAAGTTCAGTGATCCTAAGTGGTTCTCGACATCAAGAAATGTTTCTCTCCAAGAAATATTTGGCAATCTCTGAAGTAATTTTTATTGTCATAATGTTGTAGTGCTTTGCTCCTTAGTTCAGCTAAAACCTGGGTTCTTATTACACAACCCGGAAAAATTAGGCATGCGGATACACTGAAGGGTGAGTAGAGCAGGATTTTATTGGGCAAAAAGGAAAAAAAGAAAAAACGACCTCAACAAAGTGAGATGATGTCCTCCTAACAGGCCCTCCACCTCACAGATTGAATCCCAGGTCACCACAGGAGCCGAAGAGAACAGGCTCCTCCCCTGCATCAGGTGCACATACCCTGTGGCTCCACGTACTTCCCCCAGTGCCCATGTTGGGCTCCAGTCCATTATGGGCATGCCCAGACAAGCCCCGGGCAGGTTCCCTCATCTGCACAAAAGCATCGATGTAAACACTTGTGAGGCAGGTCCGAATTCTCCAGGGACCCCTTTTTATCTACTGAGGCATTTGGCTGTCTCAGTAATGCGGCTGGCGTGTTGCTTGTATCTAATGAGCAGACCCTGGAATGCCACTAAGCATTTTTAAATGCTCTGGACAACAACAACAAAGAACTGTTTCGCCCAAAATATCAGTTGTGCGGATGAGAAACCATTTCAACATTTCTTGATGTTGAGAATGTTGTCCAGGAAGTAAGATAAGTATGGCCAACCAGATTTCTGGACAAACTTTCCTAGGTGGGGCAAACTTACTATAAGGGACACTGTAAAGAGCAGGGTAGGCCGGGCGTGGTGGCTCACGCTTGTAATCCCAGCACTTTGGGAGGCCGAGGCGGGCAGATCACAAGGTCAGGCTGTTCAAGATCAGCCTGGTCAATATGGTGAAACCCCATCTCTACTAAAAAAATACAAAAAATTAGCCGGGCACGGTGGCACGTGCCAGTAATCCCAGCTACTGGGGAAGCTGAGGCAGGAGAATGGCTTGAACCCAGGAGTCGGAGGTTGCAGTGAGCTGAAGTTGTGCCACTGCACTCCAGCCTGGTGACACAGCAAGATTCTGTCTCAAAAAAAAAAAAAAAAAAGAGCAGGATAGAGAGTGAATACTGTTGTGCTCCACCTATATTTTCTTGGCTTATATGCTATTAGGGTGAAAAAGGAAGACAGATGGATTCATCATATGCTAATAGCTGACAGCTGAGTTCCTCACTAGTCATCCTTTTTGACTGAACGCCATTGCCTCAACCTCAGCTCATGCCTCCCCCCAAGGATTGTCTCATGGCTAATGGCTGGCTGAAAAAGACATGGAAAGCTTTAGCCCCCTCACCTCAATTTGGAACAACTCTGAAGTCTATCTCTGCTTCCGAACTCTCTGTAAGGTTGCCTGAGATCAGCTTCTCCCCCTATTCAACTGAGGCCAGCTTCTCCCTCTACTCCTTGCTCACCTCCTTGCAAGTAGATGGCCCCAGAGGACTTAATAATAAACCTGCTCCTAACTCTCCATCTCAGAGTTTGTTTTCAGGGAACACAATCTATTATGTTTACTTATGCGGATGTCAGCTGCTGTACTTAATTTATTCCAATAAAGTAACTATTCTTTCCGTTAAAAAGTTGTGTGCAATCAAAATAATACTACCTTCTGTGATATAACCACTGTTTTAATATGGAGATACCAAGATTCATAGCATTTAGGTTAATATAACAGAATGCCATAGACTGGGTAAAACAACCAACATCTATTTCTCACAGTTCTGGAGGCTGGGAGGTCTAAATCAAGGTGCCAGTGAATTTGGTGTCTGCGGAGGGCCCATTTCCCGGTTTGAAGACAGCTGGCTGTCTTCTACTTGTATCCCTCCATGACAAAAAGCAGAGACAGGAGACAAGCTTTCTCTTATAAGAACACTAATCCCATGATCAGAACTCTATCCTCACAATCTAATTGCCTCCCAAAGATTTCACTCCAAATACCGCCACATTTGGAATTAGGATTTCAATATATGAATTTTGGAAGGACACAAACATTCAGTCCATAACACCAAGTATGATGTAAAGTGTATGCATACAAACTTCAGTGTGATTTTTAATCCATAATTTTTAGCACAATTTTAATTCTAGGGAATTCTTTGTTTGCTGTAAAAATACTATGTCAGTTGATACACTCTAATCCAGAGATAGGAAGTTCTGCAAATGGCTAAGTAAATTCATCCAGGTAGATCCTGTCTTTTTAAACAATTGCTATATATTTTTTCTCTCATCCTTGGAGTGTGCTTTAATTAGAGTTATAAATACCATTAAGCAGAATATCCACCTGTTTTTAGTTGCAGGGTAGTGGGAGTGAGGAGTGGGAGTTGACCAGTACACCAGGAAATAACTGGAAAACTATTTGTCAAAAAAGGATACAAAAAGGGAGAAGAAAAACCATGCCACTGCATAGTTTTTATGCTATCTGTAATTTCATTAAAATATTTCAGTATAGACAGTGTGACATATATGTGTGTGATTTAGCTTTAATCTATAGCCTAATGAGGAGTTCAACTAGAACCTGAATCAAGATTAACTAGTCTGGATCCCTCAGAATACAGAGGATCAACTGAGAGCCAATGAGATAGAGGGACCTGTTCAAAGTTACAGATCTAGTCCCTAGTGGTACCAGGACAAGCATTTGGGTCTCACACTATCCAGTGCTTCCTGCCATGTTTCAGAAACTACTAACAAAGTTTTGAATTACCAAACTGCATAGATGTGAAGCAGCCATGAGCCGGAAAAAAGGGGTAAAACTGCATGCCACCAGTAAATGCCATTAGCAGTCTTTCTTTTTTCTTTCTTTCTTTTTCTTTTTTTTCTTTTTTGAGACGGATTTTCACTCTTTTTGCCCAGGCTGGAGTGCAGTGGCATGATCTCAGCTCACCACAACCTCTGACTCCCAAGTTCAAGTGATTCTCCTGCCTCAGCCTCCCAAGTAGCTGAGATTACAGGTGCGCACCACCACACCGGGCTAATTTTTGTATTTTTAGTAGAGACGGAGTTTCTCCATGTTGATCAGGCTGGTCTTGAACTCCCGGCCTCAAGAGATCCACCCCCTTGGCCTCCCAAACTGCTGGGATTACAGGTATGAGCCACCGCACCTGGCCAGCAGTCATTTTTATAGTGCAGCTTTGAACATAGAAACAAAAGACCTTAATAATAGCCTTTGGCCAGGTGCGGTGGCTCACACCTGTAATCCCAGCACTTTGGGAGGCCAAAGGGGGCAGATCATGAGGTCAGGAGATCAAGACCATCCTGGTTAACACGGTGAAACCCCATCTCTGCTAAAAATACAAAAAATTAGCCAGGTGTGGTAGCGGGCTCCTATAGTCCCAGCTACTCGAGAGGCTGAGGCAGGAGAATGGCATGAACCCAGGAGGCGGAGCTTGCAGTGAGCCAAGATGGCAGCACTGCACTCCAGCCTGGGCAACACAGCGAGACTCTGTCTCAAAAAAAAAAGAAAAAAAGAAAACAAAAAAAATAACAGCCTTTAAGAACTTGTAACTTGTTCATAAATAGAAAGGCTTCTGTATATTCTATGTGATAAATAATTACAGTTTTTATTCCAATGCATGCATTCAACTCTCAAGAGTCATGAAGGTAATTAAACCCATAACTCATGCACCTATCAAATATTCACAATGTAAGTATTGAAAATCAATTCTTAAAATAAAAATATTAGTTACTAAGGAAGGATAAGTAATTAACTGCAAGAATTCAACGTCACAATAGACTGCTTTTCTATGCTGATGTAATCAGCACTGAAAATTATCATAGCTTACTCAGCCCTCTATAATATGACTTTGGGGAAGAGAAATTTCCCTAGCAGCATTTCATGGAAACACTCCTGCTCTTTCATTTTATTTGTTGCAATATCTAAATCTAAGCTGTGTTTTCTTATATTCTATTAAGGTATCTAATATTTTTCTTGAGCTGAGGCAACTTTCGCAAACAATGTCAGCACATTTAATCATATACTTGTCATAAAATAAAAATTTAAACATTTTCTCGTATAATAATTCTCTCTCAACCTCAAATTGTTGTTTTGTTTCCTGATCTGTAGCAGTAACCCAAAAAATGTTTTTCAAAACGGAGGGCCAAACAGGCTTTGTCCTCACAAAGCCAACTCAAATTAAACCAGTGTTTGACTACTTGTCACTGCATGGGTGAAAAATTAATCCAGCCTTTGCCTCCACACAGATGCATCTTTCCCCTATTTGTTCGATTCCCACTCCCTCTTCTGTCAAGCCTGAACCTGCCTAGTGAGTGTTACTTCTAACATTGCTCAGAGGAGCTTCTGGAATGGAAAGCTGTGACTGCAACACATTTCTGCCTTTTCTTCCCCTTTTGGAAAAGGGTTAAGCCACAAATGAGAAAACTAACTCAATCTGAGAACGACGCATTTAATTACTTACAAGTCACTCCTGGATTTCTCCGTCTACATTATTCTCTTGCCCACAAATACCTGAGAAAACCTCACTAACATCTACTTATAGGAAATAGCCAGTCCTCCTTATCCATGGCTTCCGCATCTGTAGGCTCAGCCAACTGAGGATTGAAAATACTTAACTTGTACAGACTTTTTCTCTTGTCATTATTGTCTAAATCATAAAGTATAATGACTACTTACCTAGTCTTCACGTTGTATTGTGTATTGTAAATAATCTAGTGGTAATTTAAAATGTACGAAAATATGTGCATAGGTTATATGCAAATTCTACACCATTTTATATCAGGGAGTTGAACATCCCTGTATTTTGGTAATCAAGGGGGTCCTGGAACCAATCTACCTCAATACCAAGGGATGACTGTACCCATTTTAATACTTAGAATAAAACTATTGTTATTCCAAAGCAGGAGTGACATCAGATACCACAATTGCTATTAGCAATCACTTTTATAGTGTAACTTTGAACTTAGAAACAAATGGCCTTGAGAAAAGCCTTTAGGAGCCTGTGGCCTGTTCTAAGTAGAAAGGCTGTACATATCCGGTTGAGGAATTCTGTGGGTAGAAACATGTAGTATCTAGTCAAAAAGCAAACATTTTCTTTTTTGGTTTTTTTTTTTCTTTTTTTGTGAGACAGAGTCTTGCTCTGTTGCCCAGGCAGGAGTGCAGTGGTGCTATATCTCGGCTCACTGTAACCTCCGTCACCTGGGTTTAAGCAATTCTCCTACCTCCCGAGTAGGCTTTCAAGTAGGCACCCACCACCAGGTCCAGCTAATTTTTTTTTTTTTTTTTTTTTTTTTTTTTTTTTTTTTTTTGCATTTTTAGTAGAGACGGGGTTTCACCACATTGGCCAAGCTGGTCTCGAACTCCTGATCTCTGGCGATCCGCCCACCTCGGCCTCCCAAAGTGCTGGGATTACAAGCATGAGCCACCACTATGCCCAGCTCAAACATTTTCTTAGACATATTTATGTGAGGTATACAGCATTCTTCTCTCAAACATTTTTCTACACTCTTTTCCCAAGGTTATTGCTGTTTTTTTCAATAAAGAAACAGTTATTAACTTTTAAATGCAGCCAAAATATATAGATAGGTAGTGCTGTTTCTGAAATGTAAGACAGAAGATCTGGCAAGGTAATACAACTCTGTTTTCTGTCATATTCTAATACTGTGCACAGAATTTCCGTTTTTTCTACAGAGCATTAATAGTAGACAAAATAACAAGTCAGTTGAGTTATGTCCAAGTCACTGTCTACGTGTCTCTGCTCCACCAACTGCCACCATTCCTTGCAGAGAACATATAGAAAAAGCCAACACAAGATTGAATTCCGAGTAACCATTTGAGAGGAGTCCACAAAACACCAAGTTTATAATAATTATTTGGTGGTGAAGCCAGACTCCCTCTCAGAACATTTCCTGCTTGAAGAAATGAAGGTGGGGATTCCTTGGAAGTAGAATCACATGCAGAAAAATTCTTCCAGGCTATCTTATCTTTGGACCTAGAATAGCAGAACCTCTTTTCTTTGGCCTCAGCAATGCTATGCTATATAAGCATGGGATATCCCTAAAGTTAGAAGTTCCTTGGTTATGGTTGTTTGACTGTAAGACACCGTGCTCAATAGTTCTTAAGACAACTGTCAAGCAGCAGAGTCCCTGGGCTATCGGAAAGCAACTACAGCAACAGCAGGGAACTGGTTCATATGTAGATTAGAAGAAGCTTCAGGCAAAAAGGACAAATTCTATTCCTGACTGCCACTTATCTTTTGCATCTTGAACCCCAACTTCTTGAACTATAAAACCTGATCTACGCATACGGGCTTCACAGTAGCTATAAGATAAAATAAGATGACTTATGTAAAAATATTCTTTGTAAATCTTTCTCTAAAATGTAAAGAGCTGGAAAAATATCTGTTGTCATAATTGTTATATGATTATACTGCATTAGTTCTTCTATTTAATTTTTCTGTAATTCCCATATAGATATTATCAATGTTTTAAAATAGTTTATCAACCTATTTCTGAAGTGTGGGTTTATTAGGCTGTAAAATTCACCAGCATTTATATAATTTAATATAATTTCAAGCTTTTAAATATTTCATTTTCAACTTGAAGAGTCTTTCTGAAAATATTTCTAAACTTCTGTTGCACTTAAGAAATTATCTTTTGGGATCAGGTAAACAGTCAGTGCTAAAGATACAGTTCTTCAGTAAAAATTCTGTGATTCCCTGTTGATGAGCCCCACTCCCAGAGTCAGTGAGACACAAGAATTTGCATATCTAACAAGAAACCACCACCATTCTTTTTTTTTTCTTTTTTTTCTTTTTGTTGAGACAGAGCCTCGCCCTGTCGCCCAGACTACTGGAGTGCAATGGCACAATCTTGGCTCACTGCAACCTCTGCCTCCCAGGTTCAAACGATACTCCCGCCTCAGCCTCCCGAGGGCCTGGGATTACAGGCATGCACCACCACACCCAGTTAATTTTTGTATTTTTAGTAGAGACGGGGTTTCACCATGTTGGCCGGGCTGGTCTCAAACTCCTGACCTCATGATCCGCCCTCCTCGGCTTCTCAAAGTGCTGGTATTACGGGAGTGAGCCACCACACCTGGTCTAAACTAACTTGATAGTAAGAGTTACTCAAGGTGCTTAATAAGTTCTCAAGCACTTTAAGAATTACTCGAGGTAGCGGGACGCAGTGGCTCATGCCTGTAATCCCACACTTTAGGAGGCAAAGGCAGGCTGATCACTTGAGCCCAGGAGTTCAAGACCAGCTTGGGAAACATGACAAAACCCATCTCTACAAAAAAATACAAAAATTAGCAAGGCATGGTGGCACACACCTGCTGTCCCAGCTACTCGGGAGGCTGAGGTGGGAGGATCACCTGAGCCTGGGGAGGTCGAGGCTGCAGTGAGCAGTGATTGTATCACTGCACTCCAGCCTGGGTGACAGAGTGAGACCCTGTCTCAAAAAAAAAAAAAAAAAAAAAAAAAAAACTACTCAAGGTGTTTAATAAATATACAGATAACCAGGAGTCTTCCTGGAAAATCTGTTTAAGTAGATTTGAGTCAAAACCCAGGAATCTGCATCTTTAACAGGCACCCCAAGTGACTGCTATCATAGGCACACTTGTTTTTTGAAATGGAGTCTCCCACTATCGCCCAGACTGGAGTGCAGTGGCGCAATCTCGGCTCACCACAACCTCCGCCTCCTGGGTTCAAGTGATTCTTCTGCCTCAGCCTCCTGAGTAGCTGGGATTACAGGTGCCTGCCACCACGCCCAGCTAATTTTTTGTACTTTTAGTAGAGACGGGGTTTCACTATGTTGGCCAGGCTGGTCTTGAATGGCTGACCTCATGTTCCACCCACCTCGGCCTCCCAAAGTGCTGGGATTACAGGCTTGAGCCGCCGCGCCCGGCCGAGAAACATTTTTTATTACAAAAGTAGGAGCACAGTTCATGACTCTTCAGAATTAACGCTTATTAAACAGAGTTAGTATAACTATTGATTATTCTTACACACATGGATTAAGAAGAAATAATTTTGGGGGAAATATTATTTGTCCAATGAAAGACACTGGGTATTTAACAGTGAATGATGTAAACAATGGAAATAGATAATCTTGTCAACTCTAGCTAGCTCTTATACCAGCATTTTACCTGATACTGTCTTTCTCGTCACAGATGGATTTATCCCAAGTTTTATTTATCCCCATTACAAAAATCTCACAAGATCTGGCCTGATTAACAATCATCGCTCCACAAGAAAAGTTACACTTTACCTCTACTTAAGTTAGAAACTTTGTGCCATTTGCAGGTTTATAGTGCCGTATTTGAACAAGTCAGGTATGAGAAAGGGTCAAGAGATAAGATTCTCTTTCAGTTCTGCAAGCTGGATGATAGAAAACTCTATAATTATAAAGAAGTTCAGCTGCTTCCGGCGGAAGAGGTGGAACTGATGAAGGGAACTGTAACTCTGAGTCATAGGATGGCTAAATATATTTTGAGCTACAGGATAAGGAAATGTCTTTCTGAATAGTATGAAAAGACTCCAATTGGCAGTAGGTGCATGGCTCCAATAACTGAAAGCATCTGAGAATAAAAGTATTATATGAGCATCTCTAAACAATTGTGTTTCATGGATGGCTTTGCAAAAGTTTTCCAACAGTTATTTTTTCATGAATGGTCACAGAAGTGACCATCTCCTTCTGTAAATATAGAAATTACTGGCCAGGCGTGGTGGCTCACGCCTATAATCCCAGCACTTTGGGAGGCTGAGGCAGTCGGATCACCTGAGGTCGGGAGTTCAAGACCAGCCTGACCAACATGGAGAAACCCCATCTCTACTAAAAAATACAGAATTAGCCAGGCATGGTGGCGCATGCCTGTACTCCCAGCTGTGGCGCATGCCTGTACTCCCAGCTACTCGAGAGGCTGTGGCAGGAGAATCACTTGAACCCGGGAGGCGGAGGTTGCGGTGAGCCAAGATGGCACCATTGCACTCCAGCCTGGGTAACAAGAGCAAAACACCATCTCAAAAAAAGAAAAAATACATAGAGAAATTGCTTTTACTAAGCCCTCCCACACCCTGGCAGAATCAGTGAGTTATCCCTGACCACATGATTAACAGAGGTTTTCTCAGATGGGTTCTGCATCGGGGAGGTAGCCAAATCACATAGGAAAAGTCACAGCAGGAGAAAAATTCTGAAACTTCAGTTGACACTATAGGTCTCATTATTATCTCTAGAGAGAGTACTGATTTCTAAACAATGGGACGTTGTAAAAGGGTCAGCTGACAGGTAACTGCTGACAGGCCAGTTCTTGAAGAATAGCAAATCACGGCACAGCCTAACATTTTAACCCCTTTTCACTTCCATATTTCCTTAATATATATTTTATACTATTTTGTCCTATTATAAAAGTAGCATGAACATTATCAGAAATTGAGAAAGTAGGGAAAATTAGAAGGGAAAATATAACACCTTTGTAATCAATCACTTTGGACAAACTACTTAAAATAACTGTGTTCAGTGCAGTGACACGGGAAAGATCTGTCATATCTGAGAGTTGGAGACAAGTGTGGAGGTTGAAAGGCAGCCTGAAGGGATAAAGAAAGTATGTGGGCCGGGCACGGTGGCTCAAGCCTGTAATCCCAGCACTTTGGGAGGCCGAGACGGGCGGATCACGAGGTCAGGAGATCGAGACCATCCTGGCTAACACGGTGAAACCCCGTCTCTACTAAAAACTACAAAAAACTAGCCGGGCGACGTGGCGGCGCCTGTAGTCCCAGCTACTCGGGAGGCTGAGGCAGGAGAATGGCGTGAACCCGGGAGGCGGAGCTTGCAGTGAGCTGAGATCCCGCCACTGCACTCCAGCCTGGGCGACAGAGCAAGATTCTGTCTCAAAAAAAAAAAAAAAAAAAAAAAAAGTATGTGTTCTTGTTGTTGTATGACTCTGTTCAATCTTCTTGCCTCTATTCCTACCCCCAAAGCCTTCCACTATGACCTTTGGAACTCCCAATCTATGTTGGTGAGTTCCTCTAAATTCTAAACCATCAGTAATGTGCATTTGAATTACCGGGATGCCTTGTTAAAATGCAGATTCTGATGTTGTAGGTGTGGGATTGAACCTGAAATTCTGCGCTTCTACTTAGCTCCCAGGTGATGACAATGCTCCTGATCAATGGGACACATTTTAGATAGAAGGTCCCAAGCCACTTGTCAATTGATAGTTTCACCACCAAAACCTCATTTGAACCTGGCTGTTCTGTGAGAACACTGGCTTCCCTTCACTCTATATTTCTCAAGCATCACTTCCAGACAATTATTCCCACCTACTTCACTTATGGAAAATACAAAACCAGTGCCTTAGAGGCTCATGTCTTCCAGTTACGCCGGTCCCTCCCCCTCTTTATGGCAATCATTCACCAACTCCTTGTCCCTCTCCCTCATTCATTGAAGACTTTAGCATCTAGCAAGAGGTGTGATAGGGAAAGATACAAAACAGAATTTTACAGGGTAAGCTGAGTATTACTGAAGAAATTCCCAAAAGCTGCTGGCCAGATGTACATCATTTTAAATTCCTAGTTACTATGTAAGAGGTAATAGCTCTTCACAAAAATTTGTTCTGCCCTTAGTACAGAGTTAGAGAAAGAGAATGGCAGCCCTGACATCAGTGAGCTATCCTGGTCCTATCAACTTGGACTGGGTGTTGCTAGGAGCTGGCTTGTCACTCACAGAAAGGTCTTGATGTTCTCCTTTTGACCATGAGCAATATCATAGAACATCAACATCAAACAAGGCCACTCTGTGATGTGACCATGACGGGTCAAGACAAAAACAAGACCATTCCATAGTCACATTTAAATACAAACAAACTATGAACATTGTGCAAGTCACAAAAATGATCAAGCGTCCACTGATCCTGACCAATGTAAGTGATTACTGCTTCTTCACTAATTGCAGACTTAGCCGGTTCTAGCCTTCACTCCTAGATTAGATTTACTAAGGTACCCAACCATAAAATTAGCCCTTGCCTGCCTTCTAACACACCCAATCCAGAGGAAAGTCATACTTCCTTAAACCCTTCTGCATATCACCTAACTTAATCCTTAAACTTATAATAAGGCATATTGAACGCCCTCTTCCTGAGAGGCCTCATGGTTCCTGTGGTGTGCATTCTCTCCTGCTTCATGAATACTAAACCCAACTTGTTCCCTACGGTGGTGTTCCTGGCCATCTTTGGCACTGACAGGTTGTATCTGAGAAGATTCTGCAACATGTGCGGTGGCCATGTGATTAGTTCTAGCCATTAGATTGCAAATGGAAGTATATACGTCACTTCTGAGTCAAGGATTTTTTTTTTTTGAGATGGAGTCTTGCTTCATCTCCCAGGCTGGAGTGCAACGGTGCAATCTTGGCTCACTGCAACCTCCACCTCCCGGGTTCAAGCAATTCTCCTCCCTCAGCCTCCCAAGTAGCTGGGATTACAGGCACACACCACCATGCCCAGCTAATTTTTGTATTTTTAGTAGAGATGGGGTTTCACCATGTTGGTCAGGCTGGTCTCAAACTCCTGACCTCAGGTAATCCCCCCACTTGGCCTCTCAAAGTGCTGGGATTGCAGGCATGAGCGCCCAGCCTAATTTTAGTTTTCAACTTAAACTTATTTTTCTCAAAGGGGTCTTGCCAGACCACGTTTCCCTATCCTCTCTCTTGGATTTATGTTAAGTCCTTTGTTATTCTCTCTTGTCAGTTTGCACTTATATATTTATGTGATAATTTCTTTAGTGTTTGCCTTCTCTATTAGAGGTTAAGTTCTATAAGAAAAACGATTATGCTAATTTTTATTAACCATTGTTTCACTAGCAAGTAAAACTATATTCACCCTAGAGTAGGCACATGCATAAAGATAACTGTTGGATGAAATAAATAAATGAAAGGATGAATTAATATGAATAAATAGTATGAATATTCATTTGCAAAATAGGAGAAGGAATCATAAAGCTGTTATATGTATACATATATATGTATGTGTGTGTATACACATGCACATTCATATATGCAGCTTCATTAAATGACTACTAAAGTATGAGCTTAAGGTAAAAAGAAAATCACAGTAGAAGATATGAAATGTGAGAGAATATAGTGAGCTTTTGTTAAACATGAGATCAATCCATACCCATACAAAATAACAGTAATATTGATGAGTAAATTAATAGCACAAACAAAAAAGATGTAACAGAAATTTTAAAATACTTGTTAACAGTGACATGAAAGTTGATACATATAAAATATAAAAGAAGAAATATGGGCCTGATTGTATGAACTTGGCTAAGTCATCAACACTTCTGAGCCCTAGTTTGCTTATTTATAAGCACTCAAAAGATGTTTGTTGAAAAAAAATTAATCTGTATGAAAAAAGAACTGTCCTTTCCAGGTTTGATGTTTTATGCCTTTTTAAGTGAAATTGGACCGCTGGAAATGCTTGCCTCTTGGACAGCCAGCCTCAAGGAGATATTCAAGTCATTTTAAAAGTAGAAATTATTTTCCCAGCTGGGCGCCGTGGCTCATGCCCGTAATCCCAAAAGTTTGGGAGGATGAGGTCAGGAGTTCGAGACCAGTCTGACCAACATGGTGAAACCTCGTCTCTTCTAAAAATACAAAAATTAGCTGGGCGTGGTGGCAGATGCCTGTAATCCCAACTACTCAGGAGGCTGAAGCAGGAGAATTGCTTGAACGCAGTAGGCAGTAGGCAGAGGTTGCGGTGAGCTGAAAAATGTAGTGGGTGATAGAGCATCACATCTTTCAAAATTAAAATCTGTCCAAATTTTAAAAAGTACTTTTCCTATCTTTAAGGGATCACCAAATTCTTTCCTTAATGAAAACAGTGGTAGTCCCTAGCTGTTGGCTCCCACTGCGCTGCCATTTGCAAGCAATCATTTTTCTCTCCACTTTATTTTCTGTGGCTGGACACCAAGCAAGCATATCACCAGGATGGAAGCCTCAGAAATGCTTAGTGAGCTCACATGCCCCCAACTCCTTTTTCTGAGTGAAGGGTCAGGCTGATACTCCTGAGCCACAACCATCTTTCATAATTACCATCCCTTCCGACAAATCTGCCAGGAGCACCACTGTTTACTCCCAAGGCAGCCCTGGCCTCGGTAGAAGTACACAACTTTTTGTTTTGCATGTTTTACTTTCTGTGTTCTCTGGTTAAAGACTATTATACTATTATTGTGTTGAACAAATATAACCCAGCAGGTATCATGACCCTACTTGGAGATGACAATTTTTGAAGGATTTATGTCATAAGAAAACACACTAATAAATGTAGTCGAACAGATGGATCCTGACCACAGATTCAGAAAGGTTGAACATAGTAAGTAGTGAAGATTGATACATACCTACAAAGCAGCAATCTGGGCTCAGAGAACAGAAGGCTGCCCCAGATATTTGGCATATTTACTGAAGCATTAAGAGTTTCGCAATCCTCCTAATTATTATACCTACCTCTAGTTACATAGACTAGTCTGTAGTGAGTTTTCCACTTATTTATTTAACTCTTAAATACCATCAGCTTTGAAAGAATATCTATGTTCTTGCAGAAGCAATAAATTTTCTGCCATGCTATTAAACATTGTTCACACTTTAGAAATGTCAGTGATATTTGCAGTTCTAAACACTGTGTTTCATGCCATTTCAAAGGGGCAGTTGTTAGAGCCAAAAATATTCATGTTTTAAAAGCCTCTCTCATATAAATGTCTCAGGGTCAAAAGACATGAAAAAATCTCTGTTTCATCTTTAGTCTGCTCAAATGCATTATATAAAAGAATGTCAGGGAGAAAATAAGTCTAGGAAGATTCCCCTGCTTTACAAAATGAAAGGAAGATTTAGATTCATCTCAATTCCCATTTAGAGTTTATAAAAGTCTTTCTCAACTAACAAATTTCAACAGATCAATAAAATCACTCCATTCAGTCTATTTGGCTAAACACTGAAGATAACGTGTTTTTGATTGATAGAAATAAAAAAAAAAAAAGTCATCCTTCCTGGAAAGTGAGGATGCCACATTCTGTGTATGCCAAGACATGCCCACATCTCCTGAGACCATGCCTTCCACTTAAATCGCACGACCTTTAAAAAACTTGGTGAAAATTAAAGTTGCCCAGCAAGTTCAAGAATCCAATGTGGTAACCAAAAGTCCACTGCCCAAGCTCATGCTTTCAAGACATGACAATCCACTGTTCATGTTTACTGTATTTCACTCACCAAAAAAACTTAAGAATTATTCATACATTCAATATCTGTTCAGCAGATACTCAGGACCAAATATAGTATAGGCACAAGGTCCAGGTACCCTAAGAAATCACAGTCTACTGGTTAAGGCAAACTTTAAAACAAAATGTGCAATTTGTGCTAAAAGAGAAATCAAGATAAATTTGAGAATATATAAGAGGGGAACCTTGCCTGGCCAGAGGGGTCAGGGAAGACTGCCTCAGTGAAGTGGCATTTATATGGAGAACTCATGGAAGAATAGGAATCAGCTACATTTAGAGAAGCCACTGGTCTTGGTTCCAATAAATCTGCAAGATACTCTCATCCTAAACTGTAAGATCCCCTTATAGCTGCTTTAGCTATTAAATCATAGGCCTACTTAGAAGATGTGACAGAAATTCTTCTATCTTCCCCTATGGCTTGCCAAGTAATTATATGAGTCTTTTTTTTTTTTTTTTTTTTTTTTGAGACGGAGTCTCGCTCTATCGCCCAGGCTGGAGTGCAGTGGCCGGATGAGTCTTTAACTGACGTACTTTTCTTCTCCCATATACCACCCCCCTGCCTGACACACAAATTCTTCTGTGAGAAATGGAGCTAAAACTAACCCAGAAGAAAGTTGACATATTGGTCCAGAAAAACAAAGAAATTAAAATGTCCAGCCTCTAAGTTCAAAAGGCAAGAGATTCAGACATGCAGCATTCTCGTTACTGTTTCAACCCCACCATTTGAGCTGAGGAGAGTAGAGGGGCATTTTAGAGGGGAAAGCCAAAGATTTGTCACCATCCTTCACAGAATTCGGGTTGGGGGAAGAAAGAAGAGCAAGCCTTGGAGAGAAGTACCTGCCTATTGTGACGAAGTGCATAGGATATCATGTAATGGGAGACTTCGGCAAAAAGAGGGTCTATTAACACCCCTGCAAGTTTGGTAGCACCAGAGTTTCCCTGGGTGTCTAATGGAGAATAAAAGTTGGCAGATAAAAATAGTGGGTATGTCCAATGTCCCATGGCTATGATGAAAAAACAAGCAACAATGGATGCAGTGATAAGGACAGTTCCATCCAACCCAGCAACCAGGACTCCCTCTTTAGAATCAGTTGAAGAGGTAGTTACATAATGACCACATGCCAGAGTAGAAATGGCCATACATGGTTATGATCATGGAGACAACTGTAAAAGAAGTTATGCAGAATCCAATCAGATGCCATAACAATCTCCTTAAGAATGGCAGCTCAGATGGGAAAGTAGAAAAAAAATCCTGAATTCACTCAGGTAGTAGAAATCAGTTCAAGGACATTAGCTATGAATTTGGGGAATGAGGGATTTGGAGACTCTCATCTATTCAAATGATGATAATGATAGCAGAAGAATGATGTAAGTAAGGGTACAACTTAATCTTATAAGAAACCAACCCTAGCTAAAGGATATGGTCTCTGAATTTCCTCTCACCACAGTGACAAAAACAAGAAGCTCAGTTTACACAACTGCACACAAATAGAATCTCCCTGGAATGCTGTTGACTCTGTACTGCTTCCTACCCTCAAATTTCTGCCTCATAAGTGATCTCAGTTGCCTTGTAATGACAAAACCAGCTTGCCTGGCCTGATGATGTGCTACTCTCCTTGAAACTAAGTATCCTTAAAAATCTTAGGGAGGTTTGGAATAAAAAACAGATGTAATGGAGTGAACAAAGTCCATAGTATGAATACCAATATGTGAAATTTAGAATAATGTGTGTGCAGTTGGTATTAAATGTGCTTTTGATGTTTAAGAGAATATGACATATTTTAGAGTAAGAGTTTAAACAGAGAGAACAGACAGATTCTCATTTAAAATATTTTATTAGTTTGTCATTTTTTCATTAAAGGATGTAAAATATTTTGACCAAATTTACTTTTTAGTGTGTTAGAATATTTAAGAGAAAACTTGAGATTCTTTATATTTACAAGTTTAAATTATTAAATATTTAAGAGTTGTTCAAGCAATGTACAATTTCTGCTTGTTGGGATCATAAGTTTGCCTGGTCAGGTACTGAAGTGCTTAAAAAGAAAATCAGATATTTTGATATGTTGTGTTTCCATTTTCCTCTGCTTCAGAAATTGTTTAAATTTTCATGTTAATGTCGTTGTTGACCTAAAGATCATTCAGGAGTACGTTGTCTAATTTCCATGTATTTCTACAGTTTCGAGAATTCCTCTTAGAATTGATTTCTAGTTTATTCTGCTGTGGTCTGAGAAGATACTTGGTATGATTTCAAATTTTTAAAAATTCATTAAGACTTGTTTTGTGGTCTTGGAGAATGTTCCGTGAGCTGATAAGAAGAATGTATATTCTGCAGTTGCTGAGTAGAACGTTCTATAATTGTCTGTTAAGTCCATTCTGTCTAAAGTTCAATTTCAGTCCAGTGTTTCTTTGTTGATATATCAGACTTTCAAATGTACTCTGAAATGCTAAAAATAGTTGAGGAATCTGGGTTTACACTTAGAAGTTCTTTTAATTAAGCAGAGTTTAGTCTGTTCAACTTGAGTTGATCCAACATTAATCAAAGGCTGCCTTGCAAGGGATTGATAAAATACATGGGATTTATGGAATAGACTAAGAGTTTTAAATTACATTTAAAAGTAAGAAAAATAACTACTTTTTAAGTGGCTTTTTAATAAATTAATTTAAAACCAAGTAACTGCACATAGCATTTCCTGTACACAAAAGGTCCTCCACAGGCATCAAAAAATTTACACTGATTCAACCGCGTCATTCTCTCACAGACCATCTCAATCACCCTCTCAGGAAGTACTGTACATTTCCTATTCCAAAAACCAGACTAATAATGCAGAAATTGAAGGCTGGCCGCTCAAAATACCATTCTCAACTCTATCTCCCTGGCTTATCTCCCGTTATAGAGAATGTAAAGCCCAAAACATTACTTTCCTTGCCTTCTTCACAGCAAGTGATAACCTGTGACTCAGATCTGGCCCAGAAGACCTAAGTGGAAGTTTTTGAGTTCTCACTGCTTTCTTGATAAAAGAGGCATATACAAGAAGAGAGCTACTGATGGTGGTTCTTCTACATTTCTTTCTGCCTAGGAAAGATTATGTGATGTTGGGATGTGCAGCAACCATTTTGTGATCATTAGGTGAGCAGCACAAAATTGAAAAAAGCAACATGCAAAGAATGGTAGAAAAGAAAAATAATAAGAGTCTGGGTCGTTGAGCTTCCAGACCAACCCAGAGGCCATCTATGTCTAGATTTTCTTATTACTAAATAGTAAATGTCCTTTTTCTAAGGAACTACTGGTTTTTTGTTACTTTAAGGCAAAGGCCTTCCTAATGGATATACAAGAGAAGATCAACTGGAGTAGGATTGCCCAATAGGATCAACACAGATAAGAATCAAGAAGAGAGCATTTCGAGACCCTTTCCTCAAAAACCTCATATAACAGCAGCATAAGCCAAGTTCCCACCAATATTACCATCATGCTCAAAAGCCTAAAAGAACGTGCAAACAGATGAAGAAGGGAGAAAAAAATGTGAGATGTTTTAAATCTGAAAATGGATAGATTATTAATTTGTATTAATAAATACATCACAGATTTGGACTGAGTTTACCTGGAAGCAGCTAAATTAAAGATTTTATTCCTGTTGCTATGGTGGTGGTCATTGTTGTTTTCTACTGCTAGTAAGGTAGATTAAGCACTTGGAAAAAAAATGCTTTCACTAACATAAAAATGAAGTAAGTTATGTTTTAGCATATTTGAGTGTATGACTGTGATATTCACACATTTATATCTCTTCTTTAGCTACTCAAATATTAGGAGGCTAACTAGCGTCAGACAGATTGACAGATGAATTTGCTTACAGAATATATCAACCATCTCACATTAAATTAAAACATATATTGAGTTCCTTCTATGTGCCTGGTTCTGCTTAGGCTTTGTACTTCTAGTTTGGTACTTTTAAAATATTTAAACAAAATAGTTGACTTTGCAACCCTGGGTAATACAAACCGCAAAAGCTGAACATGAATCTGAACTAGAGGCCAGTTTCCTAAGGCTATCAGAAGGCTGAAATCTTATAAAAGAAGTCAAAAGAAAGTAGAAAACAGTCTTTCTCTCTTTTCCATTACTGGAATTGTAAAGGTTTTACTTCTTTGCATATTGATTTCTCCTATGATTTGCTAAACGTCTAAATAGAAAATTGGATGTCTTTTTTCATGATCCATCTGAACCCAATAAACTTTGTTGCCTTTGTTCTATGATACATCCTTGGAGTATAAGAAAAACATTATAAATGAAAAAGGTATTTCAAATGTTGTTGGGGTGGGATGCATGGAAAACCAACTCAACCAAACCTGATTTACCAAACCAGGGAGGAAAACGAAAGGCCCACAAAGTCCTGCCCAATAAGGCTTTATTGTTTTTAAATTTGGTTAAAAGCAAAGACTCTGGCTTATTCATTCCCATCGATATCGTCAACTGAAAAAGGAAGCATGAAAGCTTATCTATTGATTTTGCTTTGGCTTTATAAGTAAACTGCACACTCTTGTTATCTAAGCATTTCCAAACTACAGAGTAAGCAAAATAGAATTTAAACCATTTTGCATTTGGATTCAGTTCATTCATTGACTTTGACAACAGCACATTGTATGTTGGTTACTGCCAAAACTTCATTCAAGAACAGGTCAATAAATAGAGTAGGTGGAGTGATGAGTGGATGCATAGTGTGTACAAGTACAGAAATGGCTATTTCCAATTGTTGTCAGGAATTTTGTATAGCCTGACAGGGGTTAATTTACTTCAACCATTAATTTAACTCTTATCAATTGATTGTCTTCTTACCAGATGCCACTTCCACTCCATGCGGCTCATCCTTTGTAGGAAGTCTCAGTTCTTCCATGCTTCCTGTCTACTCCTCAACTAACAGATAGTGTACCTTTTCTTTTCTTTTTTCTCTTTTTTTTTTGAAACAAAGTTTCAATCCTGTTGCCCAGGCTGGAGTGCAATGGCACGATCTCGGCTCACTGCAAACTCTGCCTCCTGGGTTCAAGTGATTCTCCTACCTCAGCCTCCCGAGTAGCTGGGATTACAGCATGTGTCACCACACCCGGCTAATTTTGTATTTTTAGTAGAGATGGGGTTTCTCCATGTTGGTCAGGCTGGTCTCGAATTCCCGACATCAGGTGATCCACCCGCCTGGGCCTCCCAAAGTGCTGGGATTACAGGTATGAGCCACTGCACCCAGCCTAAGCCACCGAGCCTGGCCCCTTTTCTTCTGTAGGAAAGAATATTACCTTGCTTTCCGCTGCACAGCCTCGTACATGCATCATGCTAATTTTCAGTCCAGCTGCATCAACAATTCCTTGAGGTGATTGTCAGCATCAGTAAGCCCTCAGCAGGGGCATGTACCCTCATGGAAGAAAAACAGTCTTTTTAAACAAATAGCACCTTTCAACTTTCTTGTAATAATTGTCCCTACATCATGTTTATCTTTCAAATCAGCCTTTAGCATTTTGAAGTATACATAAAGTATATGGCAAAGTTATCTTTTACTCTATCCTAGGCAATAAACGGGATAAAGTGGGGAGGGTTGGCTGATATTAAATATATATTTGTGTGTGTGTGTGTGTGTGTGTGTGTGTGTGTGTGTGTGTGTGTACACACATATATACAGGTAGAGATAGATATATTCCACACCATATGAATCACTATAAAAAATCGAATTAATTCCTTGTTATATATTTATAGTCTCTTCACCAACTAAAATGTAAACTCTGTGAAGGCAGGGATTTTCTTCTTTTTTCTTTTCTTTTCTTTTTTTTTTTTTTTGGTCATTTTGTGTCCCCAGTACCTAGATTAGTTCCAATACACAGTAGTCTCCCGGAACATTTGATGAATAAATGACTCTTGTGTCCCTGTCCTGCTCCCTTCCTAGATTAGGACACATTCGTCTATTTGTAGTGTTCTGTGTTCTTTACCCCTTCAAGGCCTTAGAATCTAGTGTTCTCTCTACCAGGAATACTCTGACTCCCATTCTGTCTACTGGACCTCTACTCATTTTTCCAGTCTTAGCCCAAATGATCACTTCCTTAGAGACGTCTTCCGTGATCTCAGACTACGTCAGTTCTGGCCATCTTGAGCTGTAAGAGCACAATGTGCTTTTCCTTCATAGCTCTTGCTGCAGTTTATAATTATTTATTTACTAGGATGATCAATTATTAAAAAGATCTGTCTCCTGAACTGGAATGTAAGCTCTCTGAATTCGTTGCTGTTTATATCCAGCACCTAAAACATGATAGACACTCAATAAGTATTTACTAAATGGATAAAGAAAGGAATCCACACATGTGCAGGAAACTCAGCACATATTATAGAACTTCTGAATATTTATTAAAAACTCAAAAAAAATGAGTTTGGAGAAAAGGGATCCATTTCCAGGAAAAGGTAAATTGTGAAAATATAAATAGGGGTCATGGCTTCCCATTGCGCAAGCAGGGAAGATTTCCTGACAAGAAGGCAAAGGTGTTCCAGTCACATGACTAAGTAAGTAATACAAAGGGCGTTTCAAAATATTGACCACACAGGCAATTTCCTCAAAAATTATATTTTTGTGTTGATCCCATTTTCTTTCAAAAAATTCACCGAGAGGGCTTGCACTCTGTATGTAACTTCTTATAAACAAGAATGTGGTTCATTAGCTTCAATTCTGAAAAATGTTACAATTTCAATGCGAAGCTGTCAAGTGAATATAACAGCTAACTAAATAGCTATGCCTCTAGCACAAGAACGAACTCCATTAAGAATTGAAATCCTTGATTCTTGAGTCTCCTGCATGGTGTCTTCTACACTTCAGTAGGAGAGAATACGAGGAACTACATGGTTCATTTGATATTTATATGTGCACGTGTCATTTGTAAGTATACTTGACATTTAAGATTAAAATCTGGCCCTTGGAACTACATTGACTTAAAAATGAGAGATATTGAGAGAGGGGAGCATGTTTCCTAAGTAAAGAAGGAGGAGTAACCACAATTAAGCTTCACAGTTCAAAAGCTTGCTTTCTTTAGGAGGACTGAGCCTAGTGTTTGCTGGATCCTGCCCTCCATGCCCCCAAATGATGAAAAGAACATGTATTTATTTTGTCTTGGTTAGGTCATTTGTTTCTGTTTGTCAGAAAATAAGAACTAAAACTGTTGGATGATTTATACCCATGCACATAAGGCAACTTTTGCTAAATCATTCTATCTCTTTTAAGCATCTTAGGCACCTTAATCAATGATCCACCCATCCTCCAATTTTTTTCCTCTCTCCCAAAGGATCCTGTGGCATGCTAGCAGAGTGCAGAACAGCAGCAAGACAAAATAAAGGCCTTAAGAACTCCAGTATTGTTGAAAACATATAGGAAACAATGGTTTGGATAGCTGTTCCCATCTCAAACCAGATTGGGTGACTGACCTTCATTATCTCTCTAATTTTTATAGCTTATTATCAAAATTGCACTGCCTACAGGCCAAATATGGCCCTCCAGCATTTTGTCAATAAAGTTTATTGTAACACAGCCATGCCCACTCATTTACACAGTGTCTACGGCTGCTTTTATGCTACAGAGGCAGAGTTGAGTGGTTACAACAGAGACTATCTATCCCGCAAAGCCTAAAATATTTGCTATCTGGCCTTTTACAGAAAACTTTTACTGACCCCTGCCTTAGGCTAGGATTACCTGACAACTGAAAAAAATCTGGAAAGATGAAAATATTAAATTGTGTTTATAAACAAAATATAGTAAGATCTTCTCTATGTTGGTTTGTCTGTCAACCAAAGCCTTCACCTTTTAAGCAATAATTTGTTTTCATTTTTGCTTCAGATCTTTATAAAATTTAGCCCGATTGTCCTCTCTCCATTCTAAAATGTATTACACATTAAGCAGGAGATACTGAGCATAATTTAATAATGTGACATAACAGAACGAGCATGGGCTGTGGAGTCAAGAGATCTGACAGAATGTGTGCTAATCCCATTAACAAATAACCCAGCGGGCATTCAGACAAAGACATATGAGCTTCAAGAACTGTCAAATATTTCCTTTTTGTATTTTTCTGTTTTGAACAAATACTGTGTCCCCAAGAACTTGTCAACTCTGGGTCCTCTCTGTTAATGGAAAAATTGAGGTCACATCCTCCATTTGGTGGCAATTTGCTCACCTAACCTGTTGACCTTTCTTCATGTTCTCCATGTTCACAGGCACTGTTTTAATCTAGATCGAACTTCCTGTCTCCTAATAAAAGTCAATCAACATCCAAACCAGACTGTTGCCCCTGCCCTGAGCAATAGGATGCCAGAAACAGAAGTTGCTGAGGACATTACAAAGAACTACATAGTGATTATACACTGACAGCAGAATTTTTACCAATTTACTTAACTATCTGTAGTAATGACTCTCTTTATATCAATGAAACATCTAGAGCATGGCTATGCACTGTAGGAATTGGAAGGGTTGCGAGATAGAGGTTTGCCTCATTGAGCTTTTGCAAACAATGATAAATGAGATTTTTCACATCAGCCACAAAAGAGGGATCTTTCCCTCCTAGGTTTCCTGAAACAGTTTGAATTAATGGCCCTGGCATATTAGAAAAGACTTTCTGATTTTTCTCTCTTCTCTTGTCTGTTTTATTAGCTTAGTTTGGGGAGAGGGCAATAGAGTAAATTGTGGTCAAGGTCCATCTCTCTGCTAATTTGACTATTTAAAAGGTATTTGTTTTTCTGACATCTATGGAAAAAGAAACAATGAAAATATAAGATACTCTAGGACTTTTTTGGCTCTCCTGAAAAATACTTTTCTGCAGAAAGATGTCATAGATCTGTTGGCCCCATAGCTATTAAAATAATATTCATCACCCGTTCAGCCACACCAGACCCAAGAATTCCCTGCCTCAGAGGTTGAACTGGAAACTGTTCCTTTGAAGCCTCACACCAGGCTTCTTATAATCAGGAATGCAGCTTTTTCATCTCCCCTCCACAAAACACTCAAAGGTTTTCCAGAGGAGACAATCTTATTTGAGTTATAAAAGCCTACTAGAGACTATCTCAGCTTAATCCTCAGGAAAACTTGGAATTGCAAACCTAACAACTCTGCCCCTATGTTCCACAGGGTGATTTCCTACATTCCCCACATTCCCACATTGGCTCCCTCTCATCTCCTGTGGAGCTTACTGATACATTGATACAGAAGCCATCATCACCCTGTTTGCCAGAAGCTGGAAAACGTTTGAGTACACTTCTTCCCTGGTAGACAGGATGTGTGCAATGGCTGTGTTTAGGCAAGTAGGTTCTACAACAGGACCTCCAGATTGCATGGCTTTGGGGGTACTGTTCAAATTGCAATCTAGGTGAATGGTGCCCCCTTGGAATTGTGCTGTGTACAACTTGTGCAACCACACTGTGGTAGGCAGAATAATGGCCCCCAAAGATGTTCACGTCCTAATTCCTGGAAATGAGAATATGATAGATTACATGGCTACGGAAAATTAATGCTGCAGATGGAAATAAGGCTGCTAATCCACTGACTTTGAGATGAGGAGATTACCTGTGCAATGGTTGATTTTATGTGTCAACTTTGCTTATTTGCCAAATGTTATTTGGTCAAACATTATTTTAGATGTTTCTGTAAGGGCTTTTTAGATAAGATTAGTATTTAAATTGATGGACTTTGAGTAAAGTGGATTGCTCTGCATAATCTGATTGGGCTTCATCTACCATTTGAAAACCTGAATAGAACAAAAGACTAATTTCTCCCAAGCACCAAGCAAAAAGGAATTCTCCAGCAGAGGGCCTTCAGACTTGAACTGCAACACCAAATCTTCCCTGAGTCTCCAGCCTACTGGTGACTTCGGATTTTGGACTCGCTAGTCTCCACAATCATGTCAGACAATTCCTTAAATAAATCTCTGTTTCTGTCCCTGTCTCGCTCTCTCTATTGCATATATATATATATCTATATAATGTATTACATATTATTACATATATTACATATATTATTACATATATATTACATATATATGTAATAGAGAGAGACAGAAAGAGAGACCCAGTGGAATATACATATATATATATATATATGTATATATATATATATATGTATATATATATATATATATATATATGTATATATATATATATATATACACCCATCCCACTGGAGTGCTCTAATACATCCCGAATGATCTGGGTAAGTACAATGTAGTTACAAGGGCACTTTAAATATGAAAGAGGATGTCAGAAGAGAAGGGCAGAGTGATAAGAGGTAAGGACTTAGCCTACCATCATTGGCTTTAAAGATGGAAGAAAGGGGCCGTAAGCCAAGGAATGTGGGTGGCCTCTAAAAGCTGGAAAAGGTAAGAAAATTTATTCTCCTTTAGAGTCTCCAGAAGAAATGTAGCATTGCTGACATCTTGACTTTAGCCCAGTGTGACCCATTTTAGATTTCTGTTCTCTAGAACTGTAAGATAAGACATTGCATTCCTTAAGCGGCTTAATTTGTGGTAACTTGTCTAGCAGCAGTGGAAAACTAAGGCAGCATGGCAATAGCCCTTCTCTGGAGTCTGATACACCTGTGCTCTCACTCATTATTCATTATTCTCTACCATTTACCACAGGCCTGCAATCCTTATTTGCAATTCCAAAGTTTAAAAAAGGTTTTGAAAAATAAGGGTATTTTGTAACTTATTTGACAGGAAAACCTGAATTGACCTGAACTAGTATGGAACTATTTATAATCTTTATTTATTTCATTAGGTGTGAATATTCATATATTTCAATGCATTAATATTAATGTATTTAATGATGTGGTATTGCCACCAATCCTGCTAAGGATTTTGTATAATATGTGATACATGTACCATATATCTTTCTAAAATCCAACAATTTTTGGATCCTGAAACATACCTGTTCCCAAGGGCTTCAGATAAAATATTATGGATCTATCAGTTACCTGGGTAATTTAATTGACTTCTTTAAGCCTCAGTTTTCTCATCTGAAGGTACCAAACGTTCAATAATTATAGCAAATGTTAGCTATTGTTACCCCTTTTGCTCTTTGCCTCGTTTTTACCCCCTTTTCTCTTTGCCTCATTCTTTTTGCCTATATTTGCATCCCACATGCACCTAGTACATTCTACAAATATTTGAATGCCCAATATGTACCAACCACCTTCCTCCCTTTCTCCTCTTCTCCAGTGTTTGTGTTGAAATAAATTCCTCACAATTAACCGTAAATAAGCCTGTCCAAAACTGTCTGCAACAGACACTCTCTGAACCCAACAGACAAACAACATTGAGGAGTATACTGGTCAAAGGATCAGAGGTAGGAGGAGTGAGTTCTAGTGTTTCATAACACTGTAAATATAGTTAACAATAATTTCTTATATATTTTCAAAAAGCTAGAAGACAGTATTTGGAATGTTGCCAACACAAAAAGTGATTAATGTTTGCAGTGATGGATATGTTAACTACCCTGATTTGATCAATACATATTGTATACATGTACCAAAGGTTGCCCTGTATCCCATAAATATGTACAATTATTATGTGTCAACTGAAAGTAAAAGGGGAAACAAGGATCAGAGGACCAGCAGGAAGCAGAAATTTGTTTATTGAGCGTGGCAAGCAAAAAGCATTTATGAAAGACCCTATGCATACTGCAGAGCTGAGAACAAAGAATTACACAGACATGATCCCTGGTCATAGAAGCTTATGAAACAACTCAAGTGACAATATAGCAGAGAATCACAATGACTTTAGAATGTCATTGGAAAGAAAAACTTATTAAATTATAAACTGTCTCAAATCATTTAATAAACATTTCTTAATCATTGAGTACCAGGACTTTCACAAACTTTATATCATTTAACCCTCATATGAATGTGATGTGGCTTTGATTACGCAACATTTAATTGATGAGAAAGTAAGGTGCAGAGAGGTGATCTAGTGGCAGAGTCAGGATTTGAACAGCTGTCTAGCCGATCCAGCTCCTGTGTTTCTTACATTGCCTGCACTATGTTGCTGCTTAGGGTTTTTTTGCTTTGTTTTGTTTTGTTTTTTAATGCTTCTTGATTTAGATAAATTGGCTGAGGTAGTAGATACAAGCAAACAAAGAGTTCCACAGGAGGGATTAGGAAAAAGCTCAACATATTTTAAAATTCTTTTCCTTCTCTGCAGTCTTCTTTCCACGGCTTGCTCTGCTTAGCCAAAGTTACAAATGATACTTTCCCTCAAATTAAAAAAAGAAAAAAAAAGTTCATCTTTTACTTCTTGGAAAGAAAACCCTCACTATCCTTAAACCAAAATGCACATTGGTAGAAGACCTTCTTTTTAACCTTTGAACACAACAGAAAAACAAGCAAAACCTCTTTTTCTTTGAAGGTTTTTTTCTCTCCTCTTTATACATGCAGATCACATTCCTTTGAGATGCTGATCTTTTCCCATGATGCACTCCGCTGACAGAAAGACAAGCTTACTGCACAGAAATGCCAGTGGAGTTGACAAGCAAATTCTATCAGTATGCAATGTTTACACAGTACAGTTTAGCAACAGCAGTTCACACAGTCTGCTGTCTTGGATCAGAATTCTAATTAAGCCTTAAATCTTTTGACTTCATATTAATTTTTATCACTGAGGTTTTAGACTTTTTGTTGTAGAAATCTGAGGCTTTGTCTGCAAAGAAAACAGAAATATAATGTATTACTGGCTTGATCTGGGTGGGTGTTTATAAACATCTTAGTGTACTATTTGCGGAATGAATGTGATTCTTTTTGATACATCTGGTTTTTATCATTAATTACTAGCTTTAGTAGTTGCTGAGGATCAGAGAATTATACAGTTCTGGAGTTGCCTATCCTCCAACTGACACACAAAATAAATAGGTGTGTGAAACAAACTTTGGTTGTTGGTGGTAATGACTATTGAGCTCAAGTAACAAGCATCTCTATACTGCATACAAAATGACTATATCAGTAAATTTAGAGCAAATAGGAGCCAAATTCAAACAGTTTCTACCTATTAAAACTTTTGAAGTATACTTCAAAAGAGACAGCTAGAAAGTCAAGTGCCAATTCCATTTCTTTGAGCATTTACCTTTTTGATACATTTCACCATCTCTGTCACAAAGGCACAGATGACACTTATGAAGTACCAATTACTGTGAAGCAGCTCCATTGAAGTCAATGTTTCCACTCCCTTAGTTCAGACTATATATCATTAACATTATCACCTAAGATGTTTTATTAAAAATTAAAAAGAAGTACTATTATTTTTCTAGAATTAGAAATGGCAGAAAAATAACACATGTTAGAATTTCACTCTTTAAACGCAGTTTTATTCCCATCACTGTTGCCAAACAAAGTACACTGATGACAGCTCAAAAGGCACTGGGGGGGAAGGCGAGGTGACTATGCAGTTAACAAAAGGTTTATGATTCTCTTTGAGACCAAAATGAAGGGTTTCAAAGACTCAGTCCATCCACAGGACTTGGATCCTGGTATTGCCAGAGACACCCCACATAGGAAGTTCTACAGGATCAGGGGAGATTCTACTAGTTGAATTCCCATTGAATGACATTAGTGTCTGGGAGAAGCTCCACTGAATGAAGACAGAGAAGCTGACGTGGACAAGAGACAGCAGCAATCCTCAAACAGGAGTAGGAGGGAAGCAGTGTCGTGCTGAGAGTCTTAGACAGAGAGGCTTAATTTCATTTCTGCAAATATTAAGACAAAATTTCAGAATCATTCTTGTTAAGTTGGATACTGCTACACCCTTGATACTTAAGCAAAGATGAATTTGGCTTTTACAGAACTAAAGTATGGAGCGGATTATTCCAAAGTTATTTAAAAGGGAGTTTTGAGGTTTATTAACTAGGAGCTAGTTGAATACTCATGTACGAAGAGAAAGAAGAGCTTCCTGCGCCACCATGCAGATGATGGATTATGAACCAGTACTCCTCTTCCCAGTGGGCTAGCAGAGATCATGGCTCACAGCAGAAATTCACTAAATATCTGGAAAATTTAAGTAAAGGTTTTTGATCAGGAAAGTGAAGTGATGAAAAGTAGCTTTGGGTTGGGAGGCCAAGGCAGGAGGATTGCTTGAGGCCAGGAGTTCAACATCAGCCTAGGCAACAAGGCAAGACCCCATTTCTACAAAAAAAAAAAAAAAAAAAAAAAAATTGCCAGGCAGAGTGGTGCATTCCTGTAGCTTCAGCCACTTGGGAGGCTGAGGCAGGAGGATAGCTTGAGCCCAGGAGCTGGAGGTTGTGATACTGCTCCCATGAGTGGAGGAACACCAGGTTCTTCATCTCGAGTCCAATTAGGTAAGATGACACGGACACACGTGGAGTGGGTTTAAGGAGCCGAGAGTTTAATAGGCAAGAAGGGAGAAGGCAGAAGGAAGATGCTCCCTGGTACAGAGACAGAGGGAGGGAGGCTCCAAAGCCTAAAGAGGAGACCCCATATTTGAAGGATACCAGCCAGTTTTATGCTATGGCTGGAGGCGGTGTCTAATTTACATAGGGCTCAAGGGGATTGGTTTGACCAGGCACGTTGTTCGGGTAGCCCATGAAAAACCTTGCCCTCCCACCCCAATCCTTTAATATGCAAATGCAGGGCCCCTGATGTTCTACACACGTGGGGATATGCAGGGATGGCCATGCTGTCAGGCACACGTGGGGGCAAGGGCAAGAGGACAGCAGTGGGAATCCCATGTTGGGTGGACCCAGTTTCTAATAGCTTGTATTTGCATATTAAAGGCTGCTAGCCCAGGTCTAAGAGCCAGGGCTCTCACACTAGACAAGAAAGTTTTTTTTTTTTTTTTTTTTTTTTGGAGTTGCGAAAAAACCTTCCAAGGACCTCTTTTCCTCTCTATCTGCCTAAAATAATTCTTAATAACTCCTACCACAGTTGCAGTGATCTGTGATCCTGCCACTGCATTCCGGCCTGTGTGACCGACTGATATCCTGTCTTTGAAAGAAGAAAGAAAAAAGAAAAAAGAAAAAAAAAATTAGCTTTGGGAAAATTCTCCTGGAAGCATTGCATAGGATAACCTGGATTTGGAAGAAACTAGAGAAGGAAACAAAAGTCAGGAGGTAGACTATCTAGAGTGGAAAATACAAATTAAAAATGATCCAGCAGGTCTACCTTATTATTAATCTGGAAAATACAAATTAAAAAACAATGAAATCATTTTTCCCTGTTCAATTTGCAATAATTAAGAAGTTTAGCAATATCTAGTGTTGGCAAGGACTTGAGGAAAGAGATCTTTTTGAGCAATTTGACCGTGTCTCTTGATTTCAAATGGGCACATCCATTGCTTTAGGACTTTTGTCTATAGAAACAATATCACTTCTACACATAGAAATGAATATGTAGGCTATTCACAGCAGTGTGGTTTATAAGAAATGCAACAACACTAACAAGCAACAACACCCTGGGAAGACAACTTAATTGCCCATCAATAAAGAACAGGCAAAATTACATGACACGGTCTTATTAAAATCAAACAGCAATTTAAAAGAAAGCGGAAGACCTATGTGTACTGACATGAAATGATCTTCACAATATGCTAGTAAGGGAAAAATACAATAGTGTATATAACATGATACCCTTTATTTAAAAATTCAATAAAGTGTGTGTGTGTATATACATATATATATATGCATATGTATGTATAGAAAAAGGCCTGAAAGAATATAAGCCAAAATCTTATTAACTGAAGTTACCTTTGTTGTTGTTTATTTTTGTTTTGAGCTATAAATATCCCTGTCAAAGGTGTATTGTTATGTGGCAAAAGCATGTCATAGTGAAATATGCATAGTATAATGCAATGCATGTGTTTGAAAATTTGTGTATGCACATTGCTATATTTGTATCTCAATAGAAAATAGTCTGTGAGGACACATTCAATGACATCAGACAGGTATTAGTGTTTACCTCTGGACAAGAAAGCAGGATGTGGTAGGGGCGAGGGGTGCGGCATGGGTAGGGTTGATGAGAGTGGTTTATGAAAAGGTATTTTCAGTGTTTACTACATATACTTTTGTGTTAGTTATATTTTTTATAATGAACACTTTATAAATTTGTAAATTGGGCTGTTTTTGAAAAATATATATATTTTTAAAAAAAAAGAATCCCAGATTTGTTGAGTTTTCGTTCTGGACCCAATCTGTGTGCCACCTGGAAGTCACTTCAGAGCCAGTCAGCTAAGATCGCCACTTTAAGGATGGATTAGCTCATCCTTCCCAGGGCCAAGCCCACCCACTGAGACGGTTAATCAAGGCCTTCTGATGCTCTCACATATGGAGATTCAGAGGGCAGATTCAGCAGGCTCCAATGATAGCTGCTGCCCAGATCTCCCCACCTCCTCCCCTCCACACACACACACACTGCAATGGTTTTCTTAGAGCTTTGGATATTTTTGTACAAAAACCACTATGGCATAAGGCTTTATTTGGTATCTTACTCTGCTAATGCTCTGGATGACTAGATAAACTGCAAATCTGTTTGCCCTCATTTAAGTACATCCGTAGGCAATGTCTTGCTACAATACACACTGTAGATCAAATGGCACATTGCTTACACAGATAGCTAAGGCACAAGGTAGGGTTTCCTTCAAGCAACTGTAATTTATACCTCTTCTTCTCAAATAAAGAGCCCGTGTGTTTCCTGCAGGCACACAATTCTTTCAAACCAGGAATACTTCTTTTGGAGCTGTTCATATTTGGGGCGCTCAGTGTCTCCTGGTGATAATTGTTAGGTCAGCAATTTGTACTGAGTGAAGATGGCTTTAACATCACCATTGGCTCCAGTTGTTTTATGATGTGTCACACTTTCAGACAACACAGTTCTAGGAAATCCGTATAAACAAAGTGAAACTTACATTAAATGTAGTCTTGGTTTTTTAAAAAGACACCTAGGAGGGAGGCTTTCATTAGGATCCTTCATGGAGTTTGGGGTTTGTTTTTGAAATTATTTTAAGACAGAAAATTGAATCACTTGTCCTCATTCCATCACAACACAGTCATTCATTTATTCAATCATTTAGCACCTTATTCATTTGGTCAACTAATAGGCACTGAGTATCACTTACTTCATTGACCGAAATCTACTATGTGCTAGGAACTGCACCAGACACCAAAATGCAATGTCCTTTCTGGCTGCCAGTACTGGTGACAAATGCTAACACAATGAAAAAAAGATCAACACTGCCATCTGAGATGTGCCAGATATCGACCTGACCAGTTTGTTTGAATTCACTTTTTTTTGTCTTCTCCATCATCCATTCATTCATTAACACAAGTATATACTGAGTGCCAGCCACTGTGTTAGGCACTAGAGATGTAATTGTGAGCAAAATCGAAGTCCCAGCCTGGAGTGGGGTCTTCTCTGGTGGAGAAGACAGCTATTGATCAAAAAATCACACAGGAAATAAACAATTGCAACTGTGGCAAGTCCCCCGAGAGGTCCATTGTGCCCCTCATCCCCGCCCTCACCTTCATAGAGTACAACCAGAGCAGCTGCATTTTAGTCTCTTTTGTGTATTGGGCTTCCAGGTAAGATTAATTTAGGGAAAATCTGGGGTTTGATTTTTAAAAGTTGGAAACCCACTACTGTATGGCATTTAACTCTGTTATTATACTGGCGATGAATTTTTTTTTCTTGTGAATCTTTGCAACTATATGTCTCCAATACGAGATGCACTTTCTTAAAAGTGATTTTTAATCTTACTGACAGATTCTTATTTCCCTAGGATCTCAAATTCCCTCATTTTGTAATCATTTCCTCTAAGATTTTCATCTGTCTTTTCATACCAAATGAATCAGTATCAGCTAAATAAAGAAATAAATAAAGCAAGAAAGGAATTTCTCTTGACTCGCCTACTTCTGAACAAGGAGATTATCTCTAATGCAAACCCAATTCATTCTTGAAGAGGGAAATAACCCGCTAGACTGATTTATAAGCAGACACCAAACCCCAATGACCATCCCAACTAGGTGCAAACATGCTTGGTGTGTTGAACAAAAACGTCTTTAACTTCTACTTACTGAAAGATTTTTTGACAGTGTCCATCTATGATATCAGACTTGTTCTTATCCCCTTCAAAAGAGCAACTGTAATTTTTTACACTTGTAAGATACTACACAATTTATAAAGAACCTCAAATGCAGAACCTTATTTGATCCTTAACCAACTCAGTAACCTACAAGTAGTATTTGGAAATGGTCTCACCCAACTAGCCAGTCACGTCTGTCAATGCTTTACTTTTGAGTTTGGGGGATGTCTGCTTGCTAGTGGTAATATTCTTTTTTGTGAAGTTCTGAGCTACTAACAAGCAGAATAAAGCATGTATATATTTGCCATTTTATATGGTCTCTATTATGCCCTCACCTCCAATTTTTCACTTATTAGGTTTTCAAGAAATGGAATTATACTGGGTACAAGCAAACCTTAAACATGTGGATGCTTATTGGTTAAACATGGCATTTTAGCCAGACACGCTACCTTAGCTAACCAAACTATGTCCCTATCTTCATTTTGCAAATAAGATATTGAGGTACATTCATGCTCCTCTTAATTGTTTTAATGTTTCTGAACACATAGTACAGCCCTAATTCCCCTGAAAGAAACTATGGTGGGTTGAATAGGGACCCCAACCCAAA